>NC_135880.1:193949244-194061744 GCF_964194155.1 Cetorhinus maximus
TCTTCCTCATTCCCTTTTTCTGTATCCCTCTTTTTCTCTATCTTCCATCATCCACCATCTCTCTCTCCCTTTTTCGCCCATCCTCTGTCTCTCTTTTCCTCAATCCCGCTCTGTCTCTCTGTCTCTCTCTTACCCCCTCTCTCCTCCTCCTCTCTGAATGTGGAGTAATCGATCTCAGACGGAGAGTAAACGTATAACTGCTCCTTAAAGAAGTGAAAACTGTAACATAAACATCAAATGGAACAGGTTGAGGCTGAGGAGCAATGGCCCAAGAAAGTGTCACATGAGTGTTTATTTGAAAAGCTCAACATTTGAAAAAGAATAAAACACTGTTAGTTAATGAGTTGGGGAAAAGGGAAAAGATTTATGCTCAACAGTTCATTTAACAGACTGTGCAGTTGACAGTTCAGCAGATGAGGAGCGAAGCCCACTGGTAATAGCGAACGTGTCAGTGTTTTGTTAAGTCAATTCCACTTGGGATAATTCAACATTATTAAACTGACGTTTTTTCACAAAGGCTTTTCTTGGAGTGACTGCCCTTCCCCTCCCTGTGCTGTACCCCACACAAACTGATATTTATGCAGACTCCTTGGTCTGTGTTCACACATCACCACGTGGGATCGCTTTAAAATTAATTAATTCCCGCATCACTTTGTCCTGGACTGACCGTGTCAAACTCCACTGACTGACTGAGGTCTTACTTTTAAAGAGCCCATTGTCTTGCAATGGGACTGGAGGGGGGGGTTATGGGGGAGTTATTATTTAAAAAGTTACATTTAAAACATTTGAAAATTTAGTGCCCATCGATGTGAGGGAGATCAAAGCTACATAGGGACAGGAGGAGGCCATTTAGCCCCTCCAGACTGTTCTGCCATTCATGAGATCATGGCTGATCTATGACTGACCTCCATATACCCAACCTTTCCTCATATCCCTTAATACCTTCGGGTAACAAAAATCTATCAATCTCACATTTAAAAGTAACAATTGATTACATCAATTGCTATTTATGGAAAAATTTTCCAAATTTGTGCAGAAGTTTTCCTAATTTTACCCCTGATGGTCTGGCTTTACTTTTTAGACTATGTCCCACAGACCTAAATTCTCCAACCAAACAGAAATAGTTTCTCTCTAACTACCCTAACAGCGCCACCTAATATCTTGAGAACTTCAATCAAATCACCCTTAACCTTCTAAATTCCAGGGAGTACAACACTAGTTTGTGTAATCTCTCCTCGTTCTTAACTGTTGGAGTCCCAGTGTCATTCTGGTAAGTCGACAGGCTGGTAGATTTTTGTTATCTGAAAGTATTAAGGGGTATTAAGGGGAAAAGGCGAGTTTATGGAGCTCAGTCACAGGTCAGCCATGATCTCATAAGTGGCAGAACAGGCTCAAGGGGCTAAATGGCCTCCTCCTGTCCCCATGCAGCTGTATTCCGTCCCAGGTCAATATATCCTTCCCAAGGTGTGGAGCCCAGACCTGCTCTCAGTAACTTCAGGTGTGGTCTAATCAGGGCTTCAGGTAGCTGAAGCATGACTAGTACCATAGTCCTCTAGATATAAAGACCAGCATTCCATTAGCCTTTTGGTTTATTTGAGTATCTGTTCATGACATTTTAATAGTCCCAGGACCTGGGCCCTGCAATTCTCCAAGCTGGGAATAACAGTCACCCAGGGTGAATTTTCATTCCAGGGCTGAGTACCCAACACCCGAATCATTTCCAGGTCGTGACCCCGCACCGTGTCAGCGGCAGTGACAAGGTGTAATTTTCAAAGCAGCAGCCACTAATTGGCCCAGAGACCAGTTCAACCTATTAGGTAGGGGCGCCAGAAAGGTTAATTTAAAAGACAAATGGCAGCCATGACTGGGCTCTCCACCGCCTTTGGAAATGGATGGACAGGGAGAGCAGAGAGCCAGCCATGGTTTCGACAGCCGTTCCTGGACGGCCCAGTGCTTTTCCTTCCCGGCGCTGATTGAGGCTGTGGTGGACAGGAGAGCTGTACTCTTCCCTCCATTTGATAGGCGAACTCCAACAAGCCAGGCGACAAATCAGGCATGGCTAGAGGTGGAAACAGATACCATTCCTCTCAAGGTTCCAAACACTCTCTCCTTACAAAATTAAGCTTCTCAGCTCTCGCGATGGCCGTTCTGCACCACTGCATGTGCAACTGAGATTAAATCTCCTCCTTTATGCTACCTATTTACACTGCAGTCATGAGCACTAATGGCTCCCCACTGTGTTCCAGACAGCTAGGCACAAACATGTCCCAGGCCCTCCATGTTTCTTCTGCTGGCCATTTGAAAATTTTAATTGTTGCTCCCCATACTCCTACCGAGCTCTACAAAGAGCTCCACAGGCAATTAATTGGAGGGGGTGGGTCACTGGCTCTTTCAGGAAGCAGGGACGCTTTCCAAGAGTGCGATTTTCTGGGTCCACTTGCACCCAAACTCGTCCCCATAGGGCAATTGAAAACTCAGTGTCAGCATCAAGCAATTCCGAGCCACAGAATGGCCATGTTCCTCCACTGATGAGCAGTGTCGGCTTAGTTGAGTAAGATCTATGAATCTGGTCCGCATGCCCGATGTGCCAGGTGGCACATTTCACCATTCCCAGGATGCTCAGCACGAGTCTCAATACAGCCTCGGAAATTTGGCTTATTGAGTCCATTGATCTAACAAATTTAAGAAATAGGGAAATCACATTCCCATAGCAGCTTTCATGACTACAGGATGTCCCAAAGTGCTTTGCAGCCAATTAAGTGCTTTTAAAGTGAGTCAATGTTGGAAGAACAGCAGCAGCCAGTTCGTGCACAGCAAGCTTCCACAAACAGCCATGTGCTAATGATAGCCTGTATTTTTTGTGATGTCGATTGAGGGATAAATATTGGCCAGAACACTGGGCAGAACTCCTTTGCTCTTCTTCGAATAGTGCTGCAGGGTCTTTTACATCCACCTGAGAGGACAGGTGTGACCTCCGCTTAACATCTCTTCCGATAGACAGCCATTAACTCAAAAGGCTGGTATGCTTAAAATGGGTTCTTCAAGTTAGGTTTGATCTGAAGAAATGAATAGTAAATTGGTCTTTTTTTTAAAAGAAGCATTAATTTTTCATTGTGTTTTTGTACCTGGATTTTTCTCTGTTGCTGCGGAGCGACCATTTTTACATCCAACATTTTGCATTAGACTTTTCTATGCAGTGTTTGGAAAAGAGGCATCAATTGGACAGGGCACTGAACCTTTAATAGGTGTCAGGGCTTCTAAGAATACAGGGCGTAAGAGCTGGCAAAGATGTGACTATTCCTTGTGTGAGTTTATGCCAGTGTAGCATGCCTAACAATTGTTGGCTCAAGGTATAACCTGTCACATCACAAGCTATTTGTATGGCCCAGCACAAAGTATCTTCAGCTTCTTTTTGTGAAAGGATGGGCAGCAAAGGGAACAGATTGTTCCAATTCTTTGCAAGCTCCCTCACTGCAACTCACCATTTTGGTTTGCTGGTAAAATTATGGACAGGAACTTTCGCGGAGACACCTCTGTTTTTAGCTTACCCAGTTGAATGGAGTTTCCAGTGGACCTCTGATGATGTTATGGTGACAGAGCAGGAAAAACTCCAAGGAAAGCTCACTAATTAGTTGGGCATCCTGTTTAGCGTGTTGGTTACAGTCCAGTAGGTCTGAAAGAAGTCTTTGTTGTTACACATAGGTTAACCGTAAACCTTTATTGACTCTTAGAACTATTTACAAATATACAGTAAAGGGTACAAGCTAAGAGCTGTCTCCGTGATTTGGCTCTGTCCAACATTATACTGACCTTGGTGCAGGTTATGTGCTCTCTCACATCACTGTGTGAGTACTGTACTCGGTCCCACATTCACCCTATAGGTGCCAGACACTTTTACTACACCTCCCCACAAGTCTTTATCCAATGTATTTTAAGTGATTATGGCTTACCTTATATCTTACATTGTTATTACTATCATACATTTACATTGTCATTACTACATTATCACTACCACATTATCACTACCACATTATCACTACCACATCTCCCCACTTCAAGTCCTTGAATTTAAAGGTTCAGGTTGTCTGGAGGCCTTATAATCCTTCCATATCTGGTTCAACTACTGTCAGAGGTATGGTAGGCCCCGTCACTGCTGGTTCTTCCTGTAGGTTTGGAGGTAATTTTGGCATCTGGGTATATTTTCATCCTTTTCTTCCACTCTTTCGTGTTTAACCACACTAGGTCGGTTTGGCTGTCGCACTGGTCAGTGGTTGCTACCCTAACTCATTTCTTGCTGGGTGGATGAACATTTTGCTCATCTCCTTTGCTTCTTCATGTGTCTTGTGACATATGTGGAAGTTTACGTTACAAAAATGAAACCCTCTTTCCCAGTTGTTTCACAATTTTATGCAAGTTTTGAGTAAATGTCCTCTCTTCCAGTTGTTTTTCAAGCTTATGGACCTTTTCATTCAGCTCAGCGACAACTCTGGTAAGTTCAGTTGTCTTTGTTTCAGGATTATCTGCGGAATTCTTATAAAAGTTTGACAACTTCTCCTGGGCATTCAGTCCTGTTCAGAATCTTTCTCCCGTGGTCACTGACTACTCCTTAGACTCTTTCAATCCACTCGTTAGACCATCAGTCTGTTTTGTAGAATTTCTCTGATCTGCTTTCAAAGTCTGGATTTGCTCTTCCATCTCAACCTTCATGTTGTCCAGATTGGACCTAAGTTCAAGCAGTTCATCAGTTTTGGTTGTTAATTCTGCCTTCAAGTAATTGTTCTGATGCATCAGCAATTCTTTCTCCTGTTCCACTATGCTTACTAGCAACTGCTGATGCTTGAAGTTCTTTAAGGTTTAATTAAAGATCTATCTCTGTTGAATTTGTTTCTACAACTTAGTCATTTAAGTGTTTCACATCCTCTTTCAAGTGTTCTACTTCCAGTGAGCAACATTCCAGTGTTCTCATCAGTTCTTGTTTTTCCTTTACAAACTCATCTTTCATATGTGAAAGTTGGTTCAGTTTTTCTTTAGCAGAGCATAATTCCTCTGCGCTATCCTTCGCACTCACATTCCGTAAATGCACTTCTGCCAATTGTTTCTGAGACTCTTCATGCTCTTTTGTGAGATGTTCTACTTGCTCCTGTCATTCTGGGTTCTTAACTTTCATCCCTTCATATATATCTTTGGAAATGTAATGATTTTACAAGTTTTCTTCCAAATGTCCACCCATTTTCTTCAGCTCTGTAATCTCTTTCTTCTGCCTCTTGGTTTCATCCTGGAATGTAGAACATTTCTGAGTCTTCCCTGCCAACTGGTTCTTCAGTTTTTTGAAGGCTGCAACTTTTTTGAGTGCATTTTCTGCCTGTTGTTGTATCTGGCTCTATTTCTGCTTGAATTTTCCCAACTCCTGCTTCAATTTGCCAACAATGGAATTCAGGGTTGCTATTTCTGTCTGGTACTTTTGTGGCGCCTCAGAAATTTGTTTGTTCAGATCTCGAACAAATTGGTTCATTGAAGACTTTAGTTTATCTTACATTTTCAAAGGTATATACTCAGCTTGAATTTTGTGTTTCAAATCTTCTAACTCAGCTTTGTTGTGAACATTTTCCAACCTTATTTCGTTTTCCTTTTGCAGGATTTGTGTATTTTGGATTTCATCAAATAGCTTTCCTTCATTCACAGTCACCTGCTTGCTCCACACTACCACCTGCTAATGCAGTTCAGGTAATCTGTTGGCGTTTCCAAAAAGATAGGGCAAGTTCTTTGTGTCGCTGGCACTCTTGTGTGGTTTGCTCAGATAACGTCTTTTCTCCTTTTGTAGCTTTACTAAGGGTTTTCCATCGCTCTTTTTGAACTCTGTGTGCTCCTTAACTTGAAGATTAAAATATTCATCAAAGGCTTTTAAAATTTCGTCAAAGCTGGTTGAGGGTCCATCAAGGCACTGCATTAGGATTACTTCATCTGCAAGTTCACCAAACCAGTTTAAAAAGGTATTAATCTGGACTTTTTCTGACTTTCCATTTAGATCTGAAGTAGTTCAGAAATATTTTTCTCCAGGAGGAGAAAAATTAGGTTTGGCCCTTTGATAAGTCCAAATCGTCCTGGATTAATAGAATTCTGATCCATGGTTAAAAATGTAAAGGTATTAAGTTCTGCGTTAAGAGCTTTCTGAATTCCAAGATGACATTGCAGTTCAATTGGTGACAAACGGATTTCCCATGTCAGTTTTAGTGGGCTCCACTAAAATGGCGAGTGCGCGCAGCTAGATAAAACTATTTTCAACAATGACTGCCTGGATAGACTGCCTGCAGAGTTCTCTTACTCATTAAAGTCGCAAACTTGTCAAAGTCTGGCTTTTGCTTTCTCTCAGCTTAGTTTAGAATCACGATTCTCCCAGATTATTTAATTAATTATTTTCTCTGTTTCCAAGCAAACTCAGTGCCACATGTTCAGGTGCCGACTTGGGAATCAGGTTTTAGCAACGGGTTTTTTTCAAAGTGCATTTCTGACTCTGAACTGTTTAAATATTTGCTGTCGCCTGGAGTTTTAAAAGATTTAGCTCAGGCCTGCAAGGTCTGCTGGTTCTGCCTGCTGGGATTAGGACCTGGACTTTCAAAGGAAATTCAGTGGAGTCTTCTGATGCGGTAAGGGATTTTAAATTCCTGCCCTCAGATTCCAAGTCTTTTTTTGGAGCTTTTTCCTGGTGATTTTCCTCTATGCCTCTGCTTTTCAAGCTTCTTTTCAGGTCAGACTGCTTTAAGATAGCAGATAGCAGATATAAGGCGGTGGAGTAGTGGTATTGTCTCTGGACTAGTAATAACCCAGCGACCTGGGGAAATGCTCTGGGGACCTGGGTTCAAATTCAATAAAAATCTGGAATTAAAAGTCTAATTATGACTATGAAACCATCTTCGATTGTTGTAAAAACCCATCTGGTTCATTAATGCCCCTTTGGTAAGGAAATCTGCCGTCCTTACCTCGTCTGGCCTACATATGACTCCAGACCCACAACCATGTGATTGACTCTTAACTGCCCTCTGAAGTGGCCTAGCAAGCTACTCAGTTGTATCAATCTGCTAGGAAGTCTAAAAGCAATGGAACTGGTCAGACCATCCGGCATCAGCCTAGGCACCAGAAACAACAACGGCAAACTCAGGCCTGTCGACCCTGCAAAGTCCTCCTTACTAACATTTGGGGCTAGTGCCAAAGTTGGGAGAGCTGTCTCACAGACTAGTCAAGCAACAGACTGACATACAGACAACAGACTAACCTTACAGAATCACACCTTACAGACAATATCCCAGGCACCACCATCACCATCCCTGGGTGTGTCCTATCCCACCAGCAGCCGAGGTGGTGGCACAGCGGTATACAGTTCAGAGGGAGTTGCCCTTGGAGCTCTCAACATCGACTCCAGACACCATGAAGTCTCATGGTTTCAGGTCAAACATGGGCAAGGAAACGTCCTGCTGATTACCATGTAACGTGCCCACCTCAGCTGATGAATCAATACACCATCATGTTAAACACCACCTGGAGAAGGCACTGAGGTTGGAAAAGGCACAGAACGTCCTCTGGGCGGGGAACTTTGGCTCAGTAGTACCACTACAAACTGAGCTGGCTGAATCCTAAAGGACATAACTTCTAGACTGGGTCTGTGGCAGGTGGTGAGGGAACCAACAAGAGGGAAAAACATACTTGACCTCATCCTCACCAACCTGCCTGCCACAAATGCATCTGTCCATGACAGTATGGGTAGGAGTGACCACCGCACAGTCCTTGTGGAGACGAAGTCCTGTCCTCGTATGGAGGATACCCTCCATCGTGTTGTGTGGCACTACATGGAACCCCATGCTAAATGGAATAGATTTCTAGCAACTTAAGACTGGGCATCCATGAGGCACTGTGGACCATCAACAGCAGCAGAACTGTACTCAACCACAATCTGTAACCTCATGGCCCGGCATATCCTCCACTCTACCGAGCCAGGATATCAACCCTGGTTCAATGAAGAGTGCTGCAGGGCATGCCAGGAGCAGCACCAGACATACCTAAAAATGAGGTGTCAACCTGGTGAAGCTACAACATAGGACTACTTGCATACCAAACACCAGAAGCAGCAAGTGATAGAGCTAAGCAATTCCACACCAATGGATCAGATCAAAGTTCTGCAGTCCTGCCACATCCAGTCGTGAATGGTGCTGGACAATTAAACAACTTAATGGAGGAGGAGACTCCACAAATATCCCCAACCTCAAATGGAGAAGTCCAACACATCAGTGCAAAAGATAAGACTGAAGCATTTGCTACAATCCTCGCCAGAAGTGTAGAGTGGATAATCCATCTCAGCCTCCTCCAGAGGTCCCCAGCATCACAGACACCAGAAATCAGCCAATTTGATTCATTCCACGTGATATCAAGAAGCGGCTGAATGCACTGGATATTGCAAAGGCTATGGGCCCTGACAACATTCCGCCAATAGTACTGAAGACTTGTGCTCCAGAACTTGCTGCGCCCCTAGCTAGTTCCAGTACAGCTACAACACTGGCATCTACCCAGCTATGTGGAAAATTGCCCAGGTATGTCCTGTACACAAAAAGCAGGACAAATCCAACCGGTCAATTACCGCCCCATCAGTCTACTCTCAATCATCAACAAAGTGATGGAGAGGGCATTAACAGTGCTATCAAGCAGCACTTGCTTAGCAATAACCTGCTCACTGACGCTCAGTTCAGGTTCCACCAGGGTCACTCAGCTTCTGACCTCATTACAGCCTTGGTTCAAACATAGACAAAAGAGCTGAACTCCCGAGGTGAGGTGAGAGTGACTGCCCTTGACATCAAGGCAGCATTTGACCAAGTGTATCATCAAGATGCCCTAGCAAAATTGGAGTCAATGAGAATCAGGGGGAAAACTCTCCACTGGTTGGATTCATACCTAGCACAAAGGAAGATGGTTGTGGTTGTTGGAGGTCAGTCATCTTAGTTCCAGGACATCACTGCAGGAGTTCCTCAGGGTAGTGTCCTAGGCCCAACCATCTTCAACTGCTTCATCAATGACCTTCCTTCCATCATAAGATCAGAAGTGGGGATGTCCGTTGATGATTGCACAATGTTCAGCACCATTCGTGACTCCTCAGATACTGAAGCAGTCCATGTCCAAATGCAGCAAGACCTGGACAGCTTGGGCTGACAAGTGGCAAGTAACATTCCTGCCACACAAGTGCCAGGCAATGAACATCTCCAATAAGAGAGAATCTAACCATTGCCCCTTGACATTCAATGGCATTACCATCACTGAAAACCCCACCAGCAACATCCTGGGGGTTATCATTGACCAGAAATTGAACTGGACTAGCCATATAAATACAGTGGCTACAAAAGCAGGTCAGAAGCTAGGAATCGTGTGATGAGTAACCCACCTCCTGACTCCCCAAAGCCTGTCCACCATCTACAAGGCACAAGTCAGGAGTGTAATAAAATACTCTCCACTTACCTGGATGAGTGCAGATCCAACAACACTCAAGAAGCTTGACACCATCCAGAACAAATGCAGCCTGGTTGATTGGCACCCCATCCACAAACATTCACTCCCTCCACCACCGACGCTCAGCAGCAGCAGTGTGTACCATCTACAAGATGTACTGCAGGAATTCATCCAAGACTCCTGCGATAGCACCTTCCAAACCCACAACCATTACTATCTAGGACAAGAACAGTAAACACATGGGAACACCACCGCCTGGTCCAAGCCACTCACCATCCTGACTTGGAAATATATCACAGTTCCTTCACTGTTGCTGGGTCAAAATCCTGGAATTCCCTCCCTAACAGCACTGTGGGTGTACCTACACCACATGGACTGCAGCGGTTCAAGAAGGCAGCTCACCACCACCTTCTCAAGGGCAATTAGGGATGGGCAATAAATGCTGGCCAAGCCAGCGAAGCCACATCCCATGAATAAATTTTTAAAAAGCAGAAAATGTCCTCATTCACCCACAGATGCTGAGAAGGAACTTGGATTTGTTTACAAACTTTCACAACATCCCCAAAGTGTTGCATAACCATTGAAGCAATTCTGAAGTGTGGTTACTGTTATTAGGAGGACAATAGTCATTTTGTGCAGAGCAAGGTCGCACAAACAGCCTTGAGATAAGTGATCGGATAATCTAAAATGAGAAAAGATTTGCATTTGTATAGCACCTTTCATGACTTCAGGATGTCCAAAAACACATGACAGCCAATGAAATAGGTGAATGAAATAGCCAATGCAATGTGGCAGCCAATTTGCACACATCAAGCTCCCACAACCTGATTATCTGTTTTTAGTGATGTTAATTGAAGAACAAATATTGACCATGTGACTGGGATAACTCTCGTAGTGCCATTACATTTTTTAGGAGAGCAGGTTTTAGTTTAATCTGTTTTAATGGCATTAATTGAGAGATATTGCCCAAGAAACCAGGGAGAACGCCCTTGCTCTTCTTCAAACCAAAGTTTATGTCCACCTGAACAGGTAAATAGGGCCTTGGTCTAATGGCTTATGTCACAGACAGAATGTACATCTCTCTTACTGCTCATGATCAATATGTTTTGTACCGAAAGCGATAAGTGTTCACTTACCCTTGGAGGGCGTCTCCCAATTAAATAATTCAGCAGCAAGCGTTTGTGTGCTTAAAAATAAAGGTTATTTATTCTCACACGCTTACCCAAAATTAAACCTAATATCAGACACACTCATTCTGACACACTTACGCACACAAAGATTTGATACAAGTAAAGGTCATGTACTTTTACAGATCACAGTTATCTCAATCTCTGTTTTATGATCACTGCTTGGCAGGCCTGGATGGTTTTTATGCTTTAAAATTGAAGGGAGAGTCTTGTAAAGTAAAGAGTCCACAGCAGGTTGTAAGGTTTCTTGTAGTTGAATAGTTAGGTTTGTTCTCAGACAAACTTTAAAGTGGAACAGGTTTATGGGGGAGTCCTTTCCTCTGTTGGGATCTCCCACTTTCAATGTATTGCTGTTTATTACCTAGGCTTTTGATGACTTGCAGTTAGTTCATGGTCTGGCCTTCTGACCAACTGATGACTAGCTGCAAACAGCTCTTAGTTGATTTTTTAAAGCAGACAAAACATGGCTGCCCCCATGTGGCTTTTGAGCAGTTCAAGTCCTTTTCCAAACAAGGGGTGGTGTTTATGTTGATTTCACATTGTGTGTTGTGGGTTAATGGCGGCTTAAATGTTGTGGGATGAAGATCCTAAAATTACTCCGAGTGCCTTGAGAGGTGCTGATCCAGCCCAGAATCTACTCCCAGATCTCTGAGGCGTGGGGCAGTCACAACAACATGGTCTGGAAGAGTGGTGAAGACTCAACAGCAACTTAATCTCTAGCCAGGGGCTCTGGGGAGTGGGGTTGGGGGAAAGGAGGTGCTAGAACCAAAGTAACTGAAGTTTAAGAAACCAATGTAATGTGAATAGTTCAAAAACCAATGTAATGTGAATAGTTGGACATAGTTAACACTTATTAAAAGTAGATAGCATACTTTGGAGGAGGTGTGGTGTAAAGGGTTAATGGAATAGATATGCTAATGTATGATGTAGACTATGGTGCACCTGTGACATTATCAGTCATGTGCTAGAGGTTCTGCACAGGAGAGGAGATGTGCCTACTCAGTAACCCACCTTGTATATATTGAACATAGTATAAATAATGTTGTACATAGTATAGTTTAGCAAATACCAATATCCGGCTACAGTTCCTCTTCACAAGATACGAGGTCTGGCATGTTCTCTGAACAGTAATTGCCAAAATACAGAGGGGAGGTGAGGAGAAAGTTTTTTATGCAATGTGAATTTATGATCTGGGATGCGCTGTCTAAAAGGGCGGTGGAAGCCGATTCAATAATAATTTTCAAAAAAGAATTGGATAAATACTTAAATATGATAAAAAAAACTGCTGGGCTTTGGGGGAAGAGCAGAGGAGTGGAACTAATTGGGTAATAAGAGCTGACACCAGCACAATGAGCCGAATGGCCTCCTTCTGTACTGGATGGATCTATATAGAAGGTTGAGGCCTGCTTTCTACACATGAATACAACATGGTGACATCTTCGGAGCCTCCACGTTAATTGGACAGTTTTGACGTGACTGCCATTGGACATGGAAACCGGCCATAATGGCAAAAGCCACGATCTACAGGTAAAGTGGTTTGCTGCTGCACCCAGAGCCTGGGTATGCAGAGACCTGACTCAGTCACCATCAGATCCTTTTCCTACTGAAAGCAGCCAGAAATGTATAATAAGATTAAGCACCAGTGTTGGTCGACATCTGTGTGTCCTCTCCACTCCCACATAGCTCAGGAGACACAAACTACACGTTGCTGTTTTGCAAGCTCATTCTCCCTTCCCCCTCCCCAACCAACCTGCACCCAACCCAGCCCCTTCTCCACACACACACACACACACGCACACTCATACCCTTACACACATACACCCTTACACACCAACACACACACACTCATACCCTTACACACACACACACCCTTACACACACACACACACACACTCATACCCTTACACACACACACCCTTACACACACTCATACCCTTACACACACACATGCACACTCATACCCTTACACACATACACCCTTACACACCAACACACACACTCATACCCTTACACACACACACCCTTACACACACATACACACTCTTACACACACACACACTCATACCCTTATACACACACACCCTTACATACACTCATACCCTTACACACACACACCCTTACACACACTCATACCTTTACACACACACCCTTACACACACTCATACCCTTACATACACACACACATACATACCCTTACACACACACACACTCACACACACACCATACACATGCATGTACACCCATACATACACACACCCATCCATACACACACCCATACACAAACACACACACACAGGCATATACGCACATACACATATACACACACACACACAAACACACACCTATATACGCACAAACACACCAATATACACATGCGCAAACACACATCCTATACACACACACCCCCATACACACAGGCATATACACACACATATAGACACACATACACACACAAACAAACCCACACGAATATACTCACACATACACACACACACTGAGCTGAACACTGAATAAAAAGCTGCAGGAATTTTGAAAACTCCAGTACGGACTCAATGGGCATTGTATTCTGTCAGGCCCATCAGTGTGCACTCATCTGTTAAATAGAGCGGCATTCAACAGCCAGGCCCAGCTCCCTGAGAAGGCTTTCAATTCCCATTGGCTGCAGACAATAAGCAGCATTGTGGGACGCAGTGGCCTGGGGACTTTGCTTGTCCTGTCTCTCTAAGGAATTCCAATAGGCTGTCAACTGCTGTTAACATCTCGTCCTTATGACATAAAACGCAGTTATTAGTTAATAAGCAGATCATTGTGGACAAACAAGGTCTCTCGGACGACCCTGGACTGCTATTATTCCCCACATTTTGCTTTGATTTCAGATTCTCCCTGTGATTATTCTGCTTTTAACTGATATTGTTTCCCAGATGCAAAATCGTTTTAAGTTTCTTCACATTTTATAAACTCCCCTGTAACCCACAGAACAAACTGGGGCACTTTGTAGTGAATCAGAGTGATACAGGAATCTCTCAGTTCACCGGTATCCTGCAATGGCAATGGTGCTTGTTTTGATAATGATGTTATTTCTTTCAGTCCCTGAAGACAGTGATATATATAAGGGTTAATGTTGTACAGACACTATTGATTATTTACATGGGGGTAATGCTGTTTTTTATTCTTTCACAGGACGTGGCCATCGCTGGCTGGGCCCAGCATTTTTATTGCCCATCCCTAATTTCCCTTGAGAAGGTGGTGGTGAGCTGCCTTCTTGAACCGCTGCAGTCCATGTGGTGTAGGTACACCCACAGTGCTGTTAGGGAGGGAATTCCAGGATTTTGACCCAGCAACAGTGAAGAAACGGCGATATATTTCCAAGTCAGGATGGTGCATTGCTTGCAGGGAACTTCCAGGTGGCGGTGTTCCCATGCATCTGCTGCCCTTGTCCTTCTAGGTGGTAGAGGTTGTGGGTTTGGAAGGTGCTGTTGAAGGAGCCTTGGTGAGTTGTGGCTATGCATCTTGTAGATGGTACACACTGCTGCTACTGTGCGTCGGTGGTGGAGGGAGTGAATGTTGAAGGTGATGGATGGGGTGCCAATCAAGCAGGCTGCTTGTCTTGGATGATGTCCAGCTTCATGGGTGTTGTTGGGGCTGCACCCATCCAGGCAAGTGGGGGGTGTTCCATCACACTCCTGTCTTGTGTCTTCTAGATGGTGGACAGGCTTTGGGGAATCAGGAGGTGAGTTACTTGTTGCAGGATTCCTAGCCTCTGACCTGCTCTTGTAGCCACAGTATTTATATGGCTAGTCTAGTTCAGTTTCTGGTCAATGGTAACCCCCAGGATGTTGATAGTGGGGGATTCAGTGATGGTAATGCCATTGAATGCCAAGGGAAAAAGGTTAAATTCTCTCTTGTTGGAGATGGTCATTGCCTGGCACTTGTGTAGTACACATGTTACTTTCTACTCATCAGTCCAAGTCTGAATATTGTCCAGGTCTTGCTGCAAATGTGCATGGATTGCTTCAGTATCTGAGGAGTTGCAAATGGTGCTGAATATCGTGCAATCATCAGCGAACATCCCCACAACCATCTTCCTTTGTGCTAGGTATGATTCCAACCAGCAGAGAGATTTCCCCCTTATTCCCCTTGACTCCAGTTTTGCTAGGGCTCCTTGATGGCACACTCTGTCAAGTACTGCCTAGATGTCAAGGGCAGTTACTCTCACCTCACCTCGGGAGTTCAGCTCTTTTGTCTATGTTTGAACCAAGGTTGTAATGAGTCAGAAGCTGAGTGACCCTGGCGGAACCCAAACTGAGCGTCAGTGAGCAGGTTATTGCTAAGCCTTCAGCCATTTCTTGATATCATATGGAGTGAATCAGATTGGCTGAAGACTGGTGTCTGTGATGCTGGGGACCTCCGGTGGAGGCCGAGATGAATCATCCACTCGGCACTTCTGGCTGAAGATTGTTGCAAATGCTTCAGCCTTATGTTTTGTACTGATGTGCTGGGCTCCCCCATCATTGAGGATGGGGATATTTGTGGAGCCTCCTCCTCCAGTGAGTTGTTTAACTGTCCACCACTATTCATGACCGGATGTGGCAGGATTACCGAACGTAGATCTGATCCATTGGTTGTGGAGTTGCTTAGCTCCATCTATCACTTGCTGCTTATACTGTTTGCACACAAGTAGCCCTGTGTTGTAGCTTCACCAGGTTGACACCTCGTTTTTAGATACGCCTGGTGCTGCTCCTGGCATGCCCTCCTGCACTCTTCATTGACTATTTAAACATGAATCATTACTGTCACCTCCATGCAGGCTGGTTCCAGAATGTTCTCTCTAGATTGTTCTCTCAGTCTATTACCATGTGACTCCATACATCATATGATGGGTGGGGCTATTCTCCAATCCCATGTTAACCTTTGCTCTGTTGAGCATCTTTACATTACAATGGCATGCAGGCACATACAGCATTATACAACATCCCCTTTCTTCACTAAAGAAAATCTTCCTTTCCAACGGATTATAACTATTTGTAATACAATCTTTACTTGCTATCCCTGCTCCCCATCTCATGTCTATGACATTATCAATTTATAATAAAGACGGTCTTGAGCTTGACAGTTCTTCCATATCTCAGTATGTCACGTTTGGAGGAATGGTAGTAGTACTCTGTGTTTGTGGCACATGGTTATCACCTTTTGATTCACTTTTTGTGCTCCTGTGAGTTACGTTTCTCTTTATTAACAACCCATCTGCTTTTTTCAGACACTGTGGGTTTGCTCAGTTCCTTCCAAGGGGAATGTGCATTCCGTTCACTCCTAGAGTGGACTTAAATTTTTTTCTCCCCCGTGATGTCTGCCATGTTCTTGCTGGATGTATACATTTTGCAAATGGAACCTTCATTTCCACTTGTTTCATACTTTCAGCCAAACATTTCTTTACTGTTTTATTTTCAAATCCTTTTACAAGCTTCTGAATCTTTTCATTCAGCTCAATGGTTCTCAGCACATCTGAGACATCTCGTGCCTTTTCTTCTTCTGGTTCCTTGAGTTTCAGTGTCAGAGTTACATTTTCCGATCTGTCTTTCCAATCTCTGCTCTGTCTTCTCTTTCTCTGTCTGCAACAGAGCTTTGTCCTGTCCTTCATTCTGGTTTCACTGTTGGCCAGGTCTGTCTCCGGTGAAGTCTTAACTTGTTTCAGTTCTGTAATTGTGCAGCTCATGGCTTCATTAACCACTCGCAGTTTGGAAGGTTCTACAGCTTTTCCTTCCAATGCCTCCTCTTTTCCATTCAGCTGCTTCTTCAGTTCCTCAGTCTCTTTCTTGTAGCTTTCGGCTTCCTCCAGGAATATTGAACATTGCTGAGTCTTCTCTGCCAACTGGTTCAGAGTGATGTTACCTTCATTTTGCTTCTCTTCGTAATTTTCAGGAAGAATGAACTTTGTTGTGAGGGATTCGTGTAGCATGTGAAGGTCTTTCAACAGGTTTGAGAAACTCGCTTGCTTCATCTTGACTTTTCCTGTGATTCAGCAAAGTCTCCTCGAGTTTCTTCTGCTGAGCTTCCATTCTGCTGTTTAAGACAATCTTCATTTCTTTGTGTTGCTGAATGGCTACGCATTCCATTTGTATTTGATCTTGAAGGACAATTAGTTGTTCTTTCAACTGTTTATTTTCTTGTTGACCTCTTGCCAACTCACTCCGGGCTTCAGTGCAGCATTTCGTTGCTACCGATGATTCCAACACAGTTTTTCCTGAAGTAATATTCAATGTCCTTTTTAGCTCATGTTTTTCCATGGCTACATTTTGATTCTTCAAGGATTTGTTCAGAGTTGCAACTTCTTTGCCTGCCTTTTCCACCTGCTGTTTTGCCTGGCTGTATGGTTGAGTTTTCCCAGCTCCTGCTTTGATTTGCCAACTGCGGAACTGAGGGTCATTATTTCCTCCTTTGTGCCATCTCTGAAATACCCTTGTTCAGACATCAAACAGCTTGGTTCATTAAGGACTTCAGCTTATCTTGCGTTCTCAAAGGTATATACTCAGCTTGAATCTTGCACTTCAAATCTTCTAGTTCAATCCTGATGCGAACATTTTCTTGTCAAACAGCTTCATTTAATTTTTGCACATTTTGCTTCTTTTGAGTTACCTCAGATAGCTTTCCTTCATTCATTGCCACCTGCTCACTCTGCGCCGCCATCTGTCCCCCTCACTCTGGGGTCTTTTGGCTCTGTCTCTCTCTCTGGTGTTTTCTGTCACTCTCATTCAGGAGTCTTCTGCTGCCCTCTCGCTGGAGTCTTTTGTTGCCCTCCTTCTGGGGTCTTTTGTTGCCCTCGGCACTTTATTGGGAGTTTCCCTTTCTCTGGGGTGTCTTGTTGCCCGTGGCACTTTATTGGGACCTTCTTCTAGGGTCTGTGTTTTCCACAACTTGAAGTTTAAAATATCTGTCAAAGCCATTTAATATCTCATAAAATGTTGTTGAGTTTTGATTTATACATTGGCTGTGGAATACTTCATCAGAAAATGAATCATACATGAATATACACTTATCAACTTGTGCTTCTTCTGATTCCTTATTTAATCTTGTACTTCTCCAGTACACTAAACATTCTCTTCTCCAAGTCTCCCACTCTTGGGTCTGGTTTAGCCCTATCCATAGTACAAATGCATCTGGCTCTTCTGATTTTCTGTCTGTGGCTGGTCTCTCCTTTTGTAGTTACTGTTTTCAATGTCATTGCCACTTTAAGATTTGTCAGTGCAGTAACCGTTTGTTTCCTTTCAGGTTGTAATTGCTTGGATACAGTTAGCTTCCCTCTGTCTTTTTTTGAGACTTATTGCCAGGGTGATTTCCGTTTCAATTTTTTGTAGGTGGTTGTATTTTGCAACAAATGTGTCAAAACAGGTATAGAGTTTTCCAGCTTCTGCACCGCACTGAAGCTTGGCTAATCCTTTGCTTTAGTTTGGGACAAAACCTGCTCTCCTAATTTTGAAGTAAGAGTTAATCTATTTCCTTTCAGTTTAGAGCGCTTTCAAAACTAGGACTTCAACATTCTGCAGGAACTTCTCTCTCTTGTTTTGCTGCAGACCCTCTCCTTTGGAGTTTTTACAGGCTCATGGTCCAATCGGGGCCCTTTTTTAACATTTAAAGCGGCAGCACTTTTCTCCTCTGCACTGCCTGCCCTTTGTGTTTTTCTTTCAGGTAACTTTCTTTCTGCTCCAGCAGCTTCTTCTTTACTCTGAAAGTCTTTCTTCTTAAACTTTTGACTCCGCCAGCTGATTTTTATTTAACTTCTTTTGTTTTTAACTTCACGGTCACCGCTGCTACAATCTGCAGAACCCTGGCACTGCCACCTATTCTATAATGTAAGTACAGCTTTTTAAAAATCATTTTTGCTCACCATTTCGTGATCAGGTTCCCTAGCTCTGCATCACTCAGGATCTTGCAATTTTTGCTCACCCGTCTCTGTGATCTGACCAGGTTTTTTTTAATCCTTTTTACTATGCGTCACATGGGGATCTTGCAATAAACTCCCACTCACTCTGGTGGATTCCTCAACTCATAATGCTGTAGCGAAGCTTCCGCAATTGCTTTCCAGTTTTCTTCTTAGGCGCAGATCTCTCTAGTTAGGTTTCAGCTGCTTTTAGTGTTTCGTACCTTGTGGTGCTGTTCTGGGTTCATGCATTTGGCTGCCACCTTTCATATCACCGTGGATCACTATGTCAGATTATGGTATTATCACTGATGTGATATCTTTTAGGAGCTCCCACTGCTGCCAAACATGTTGTATTATAGTGTGCGGTGGTGTCTCAATGATGAGATCTTGAGATTTGTATATTTAAACAAGAACTATTCATTGTTAGTCTTTAACTATTTACAGATCCCAGGTTACTGTCATGCATGGTGCTCCATGCAGGCTGGTTCAGGGTGTTCCTTCTAGACTGTTCTCTCAGTCTATTACCATATGACTCTATACATCATACTGTAGGTGCTGCTATTCTCCAGTCCCACATTAACTCTTGCTCTGCCAAGCACCTTTACATTACAATAGCATGCAGGCACACACAACATTATAGAACGGAGACACTATTGATTATTTGCACAGGGTAATGTTCTACAGACACTATTGACTATTTATATGAGGTAGGTTGTATGGCCATTATTGATTTTTATAGTTATGATGTTGCACGGGCACCAGCGTTTCTCCAGTAGCTTTCTCACTTGTCCACTTTTCACCTGTTGCTCATGTTTGTCCTTGGTCAAAGATAGGGAATGTCACAGCCTTAGAGTTTTGAAGTCATTACAGTTTGAATGCTGACATCAAGTTCATTCCAGCTCTCTGCTGTGCAATCCAGTCTGTCCCGTTCCTCTGCTCCATCCCCGTAGCCCTTTAAGTTTAATTCCCTAAGTGCCATTTAAATTTCTTTTGAACTCATTTATCGCCTCTGCTTCCACCACCCTCATAGGAAGCAAGTTCCAAGATATTACATTTCACATTCCCCCTACATCTTTTGCCTAAATCCTTACATTTGCGTTCCCTTGTTCACATGCCATCAGCCAATGGGAACAGTTTTCCCTTATCTACCTTATCTAGACCTCGCATAGTCTTTTACATCTCTATCAAATCTCTACTCAATGTGCTACGGACCAAGGAGAACAAGCCCAGATTGTCTAACCTAACCATGTAGCTCAATCTAACCACTCAGCCCCTGACCTCTTCACAACCTTGGTTCAAACATGAACAAAAGAGCTGAACTCCCGAGGTGAGATGAGAATGACTGCCCTTGACATCAAGGCAGCATTTGACCGAGTGTGGCATCAAGGAGCCTAGCAAAACTGGAGTCAATGGGAATCAGGGGGAAAACTCTCCGCAGGTTGAAGCCATACCTAGCACAAAGGAAGATGGTTGTGGTTGTTGGAGGTTAGTCATCTCAGCCCCAGGACATCACACAGGAGTTCCTCAGGGTAGTGTCGTCGGCTCAGCCATCTTCAGCTGCTTCATCAATGACCTTCCTTCCATCATAAGGTCAGAAGTGGGGATGTTCGTTGATGATTGAACAATGTTCAGCACCATTCACAACTCCTCAGATACTGAAGCAGTCCATATCCAAATGCAGCAAGACCTGGGCAATAGCCAGGCTTGGGCTGACAAGCGGCAAGTAACATTCACACCACACAAGTGTCAGGCAGTGACCATCTCCAACAAGAGAGAATCCAACCATGCCCCTTGAAGTACAATGCCATTTCCATCACTGAATCACCCCCACTATCAACATCCTGGGGGTCACCATTGACCAGAAACTGAACTGGACTAGCCATATAAATATAGTGGCTACAAGAGCAGGTCAGAGGCTAGAAATCCTGCAATGAGTAACCCACCTCCTGACTCCCCAAAGCCTGTCCACAATCTACAAGGCACAAGTCAGGAGTGTGATGGAATACTCCCCACTTGCCTGGATGAGTGCAGCTCCAACAACACTCAAAAAGCTTGACACCATCCAGGACAAAGCAGCCGCATGACTGGCCAGCATCCACAAACATTCACTTCCTCCACCACTGACGCACAATAGCAGCAGTGTGTACCATCTACAAGATGCACTGCAGAAACTCACCAAGGCTCCTTCGACAGCACCTTCCAAATCCATAACCACTACCATCTAGAAGGACAAGGGAAACAGATAGATGGGAACACCACCACCTAGAGGATCCCCTCTAAGTCACTCACCATCCTGACTTGGAAATATATCACCGTTCCTTCACTGTCACTGGGTCAAAATCCTGGAACTCCCTCCCTAACAGCACTGTGGGTATACCTACACCACATGGACTGCAGCGGTTCAAGAAGGCAGCTCATAACCACCTTCTCAAGGGCAATTAGGGATGGGTAATAAATGCTGGCCCAGCCACCGAAGCCCCCCCCCCCCACCCCCCCCCCCCCCCCGCCCCCCCCCCCCCCATCCCATCCCATGAATGATTTTTTATGAAACACCCATGTGTGGAACCATCCTGGTAAATCTCTTCTGCACCCTCTCAAGGAACATCACATCCTTCCTATTATGGGGAGACCAGAATTGATACAATACTCTGGTTATGGCCTAACCAGAACTTTATAAAGATTCTGCAAAATTTCACTACTTTTGTACTCAATGCCTCTATTTGTGAAGCTCAAGTTCACTTATGCTTTGCTAACCACGCTCTCAAATTAACCTGCCACTTCAAAGATCTGAGCACATGGAACCCCAGGTCTCTCTGTCCTGACATGGTCTTTAGATTTGCACCTCTATTGCCTCTTCTATTCCTTCTGCCAAAATGCATCACCTCACATGCACCCGTATTAAATTCGATCTGCCATTCCTCTGCCTCTTCTGCTAGCTTCTTCATGTCCCACTACTATCATCCTCGATATTTGCCACTCTTCCAATTTTGGTATCTTTGGGTGGGATTTTCTGGCCCTGCCCACCATCAGGAACGACTGGTCCCGACAAAAGTCAATGGGCTTTTGGGTGGGAGACCAGATCTCCCGCGGTGGGTTCGGCCGCAATGTGGCCGGAAAATCCCAGCCTTAGGCAAATTTGGGAATTTTACTCTGTATTCCAATATTGAAGTCATTTATATTGTCATGACAGTGGATTACAACCTCCAAATTACTTACGTCATGTTGAACTTTCTAATGAAGATGTGTGTTTTTCCAAAAAAAAAGACATACAAGCAAGGACACTGAGCAAAAGATGGCTGAGAATGTGAAGTAACCACTTTCTGGAGAATTCCTATGTGGATTATACTTGACCGACTAGTCCCGAGAGAACATGGAATGTCACACCTAAAAAGGTATCCATGGCCTACTTCAGACAGAGACACTTGAAAGGAAGAGATGAAATGCAAAAGACTGAACTTTAATCTCCTGTGGTTGTGGAGACAATGGAGACTGATTGTCACATCTCAGCAGAAACCATCTCCTGTTGAGTTATATCTCAGAATTTGGAAATGGTCTGAATTGAAAGAAAACAGACAATGGGTGAAATACGGCAATCATTTACTGTGACTCACTGTTATCATCCAAACTGATGCTGACCTTCCAATTCCATGAGCTTCAATTTTGTCAACCAGCCTTTTATGTGGCACTTTGTCAAATTCTTTCTTTAAATCCATAGACAACACCCACTGCATTTCCTTCACCAATCATCTCCGTGACTTCATCAAAAAATTCAATTAGATTAGCCAAGCATGACCTGCCTTTTACAAATTGGTGCTGGCTTTCCTTAATTAACTCAAACCTCGCCTGTTGATTTTTTTCCATGATTATTGTTTTTAAGACCTTACCAACCACTGATGTTAAACTGAGCACCAGGGTTAATTGAAATGTCCTTACACCCTTTCTTCAGTAAGGATGTCACATTTGCCAATATCAGGGCAGGCAGAAGGGTATTTGCTGCCTTAGGTAAACTTTGGCACTCCCCCATCACCCCCAGCAAAACACACACACACACACACACACACACACACAAATATACACATACGCACACACACAACTAACTTTCAAAAATGAATTACTCAATCACTCACAGGTATTGTCATCCGCAGCCTGTCCTAACTGCGGTCTCAGCCTCCCACTGTTCTGCAGCACCATGTTCACTAGATTCCTGCACTCCATCCCCACCACCTTTCACAAGGCTTCAAAACCCACTTCACCGTAAGATCAACCAGGACCTTTCTGATTGGTTGAAAATGTGGAACCGACATTTTTGATGAACCAGCATCACCCAATCCCCACGCGTTCTCTATAGACACACAAGATTTGAACAATAAAAAAATGTAATTAACTTTTTTGCATTCGTATCAGGTGATGACTTAAATACTATAAATTTGGACTTTGGGATGGATGCTGATGTACTAAGCAACGGTGAGATTTACAATCTTTACAATTCATGTGGGATGTTCAAATATACAATTGACGAACGCCATTAGTGAGCAGGTCAAATTACAGCTGGTGTAATAAGACAATGGCTGGTGATTTTAAGCCAATGTTTTGAGACAACTCGAATTGCTCAGGCGATAATTTCTCACGTATCATCTTCCTTTCCTTTACAACTCCAATGAAGTTGTGTTGATAAACTCACCGATCCCCCCAAGGCGTCCCAATCATTGCTGTTAAACATGCAATTGGCTATCACCTCTATAATATCTGAAACTACCCCAAACGTTCACCGGTGACTTATCTTTTCCAGAGCCTCGCCATGTAGAACATTATCTGGCTGTTTCAAAATATTTACAACCCTAAAAATCGATTTCTTTGACTGTGATGAATTCTGAATTGTAATTTGAAGCTATTGATGAGGTTTCAAATGTGAACAATTCTTTCTCCCTTACTCTAGTAAAGAATCCTTGCTATCTCTCCTTTTCTTATTTATATCTTAATCTCACTAATACAACATTGTTCTGGGATTCCCAAACTTCTTTATGATTTTTTTTTATTCTTTCGTGGGATGTGGGTGTCACTGGCAAGGCCAGCATTTGTTGCTCATCCTTAATTGCCCTTGTCTTGCTAGGCCATTTCAGAGGGCAGTTAAGAGTCGTCCATATTGCTGTGGAGCTGGAGTCACATGTAGGCCAGACCAGTTAAGGACGGCAGATTTCCTTCCCTAAAGGACATTAGCGAACCGGATGGGTTTTTACAACAATCGATGATAGTCTCATGGTCACCATTACTGAGATTAGCTTTATATTCCAGATTTATTAATCGAATTTAAATTCCAACAGCTTCCACCATGGGAAATGAATCCATGTGCTCAGATCATAAGCCTGGTCCTCTGCAGTACTAGTCCATATGGAACAAAAGATCCAAATGGGAAAACAATAATTATTCTAGTGCGAGTAATAAGTTTAAAAAAAAGACCTTGAAATACTTGTAAATTCCAAAGTACTTCCGCTTGACTAAATTGTTGGCACAGAAATTGCAATACCAGAATCTTGAAGCTAGAATATCCTTAAAGAAAAATGTTACACTACATCATCATCCAGAAAATGAACATTTACTGGCAACTATGTGCACAACACAAATTTTAATTTAGTGGTTAAACTAGATGATGGCTCTGAGGGTTTATTGCCATTCAATATGAGATCTCAGAATGTTGTTTCAGACTTGGCAAGCTCTGTCAGCACCACGATAATAACCACTCAAAATTGAAAAGCCATATTTAGGGGTAGAATTTTTAAAATATTGCCGTTCAATTGCTAGACTTTGATTTCCTGTCAAAAACTTAATTTAAAACGTTTGCATTTCATTTCCAGGAACAGAAATAAAACATTAACGCTCGATTGAGTTTAACAACAGAAACATTTAAAAAGCCAATTGAGGATAGTTTGAATCTTTATTTATCACAGTATTGTATGCAACCTGCATTGCGTCAACTGCTTTTCAATAGCACATTATTTAACTGTACCTAAAAAATACCACGAGGTCACTTCTCAGCCACAGAATTGGCAGCGTACGACCTGCTCCTGCATCTGATGTGCTCACAAACCATCCTCTATCTTTACGCTAGAGAAGACAGGGCACAACAGGTGTGAGAGGGAGAAGACGACCAACGTCCAGCCCCTCACACAGTTTGAGCAGTGGGCTGCTGAGCTGGCAAGGGGGGGACCTTGGCCGTGCATGTGCCAATGCTGAGGTCAGCCTCCCTCAGCATCCAGTGAGGGAGCATCTTAATCTCTGCAAAGTGGAACCTGAGGGTGATGCTGTGTGCAATGTAGGAGGTAGCCTCGGCTGTCACTCATTCTCTCCTCTTTTCATTCCAGGTGCCAGCAGGAAGAAGGGGAGGCCAGACCCATGCCAGAAATCAGCCCCGGCCCATGTGAAATCTCAGAAGAGGATGAGGACGATTTTTCACCTGTAGAGCCGTCACAGCATTCACCTGCATCCTCCAGCAGTCCAGAGGCACACACCTCGGTGGGTCATAGATCTAGTTTAGGCTCGGGCTCACACTCTGGTGGCCACTGCACAGACAGTGTCCACAACAGGAGGAGGCAGTGACAGCCCAGGTCTCCGGCACTCGGAGGACTGCTGGAGAAGAGGCCCCTGCTAAGTCTGACTCAGATGATGAGCCTCTGGAAGTGGTCTTGGAGAAGATGCTGGAGTATCAGCGAGACTCAGGGGAATACCAGGCAGAGGTGTTAGATGCCCTCTACAGAGTGCCACGCGAGGCAGAGGCATCTGTCCGCCTGCTCTCTGATATCGTGGCTCCAATATGTGAGCACATCAAAATCTCCATGAGGAGGGTGGTGGATGCCATGGAGAACCTGGCCCAGCAGAACACCCAGTTTCTGCCAGATATGCGCTCAGACCTGCACTCCATCACTGCAGGCCATGTGTGAGCTTTTGCAGTAACTCCTTGAGAGGGAGACGGGCACCTCGATCTCCCTCCAGGTGCCTCTCAAGGTGTCAGGGAGGGGCCCTTGGGCATCCAAAGGGAGGAGGAGCATCAGGCGGATACCCCTGGGACTTCCACCCAGGACTCTCCCAAGTGTGTTCCGACACCCTGATCTGCCCCAACAACTCCAGCCTCTGAGACCCAGAGCAGGAGAGCCAAAGCAGGCTGGGGCCCTCCAGGGTCAGTCCTCCAGAGGACGCCTGCCAAAGTCATCACTGACAAGAGGGCATAGCAGCTAGCAGGCCACCTCCACCTCTGCTGCAGTGTCAGGGAAGCACCTGGACATAGTGGTAGGGTTAGAAAGATTAAGAAGTATTAAGTGAACACTGGTGACATGGGTGTAGAACCATTGTATATAGTTTTAGCACCTTTGTAAATATATGAACCATTTCACTTTGTGGAGGTCTCCTGGGTTTTTCTTGTTGCTGCTTGTGTGATTGGCTGTGCACACTCCCCATCACCCCCACCCCACCCCACTTCTGGCGGGGGTGGGGGGAATCAAGGCTGAGGCTATGTCCCCCTGAATGATGCCTGCACATCGTGGCAGCGCCATGTATAAGAATCCTCCCACTCACACTATTCCCCTTCCCTCCACTACCCTCTAGACTCATTAGAGAAACCATCACCTCATCAGAGTAGATTGTCCTTCAGTTGTCCAGGTGAGCTGACCTTCAGCTCCACCCACCCAATGACCCTCCTCCCACCTGGAAGTTGTTCAGTTGGACATTGAGGAAGTGGACACCCTGATCTGCCTGTGCCTCAGGATGGTGTGCGTCACATTCTAAATTGTCTCCAACACCTTTTACCCTCCTCCTGTAACCCACCCCCTCCCTACATCACCATCGGCCCCTCCGGTGTTACCTTCACCCTCTCATTTGTCACCCTTGAAGTTCCCCCATCGCCCTAAAGCCCATCACCATCATCCTTCAAGTGCCTTCCCTCCCCAATGAGCCCACACCTATCACTGCTCCCCTTGCCCTCCCTGCCCCTGCCCACTCCCAAAATCAATGTTAAACTTCTTGTCCCCTCCTACGACTCAGGTGAACCCTCACCCTCCCACCCTACCTCATCCCACCACCCCCTCTCACAGTGACAATGCCCTCCCACCACCAGTGCCCTCAGTTTGCGCCCCCCAAGATTCCAGCACAACAGCAAAGACCCCTCCCTTTGAACAGTTCCCACCCCACCCCCCCCTCAATTCTCCCTGGTTTCCCACAGCCTTCCCTTAGTCTACCAGCACCCCCACTGTCATCGTGCACCTTACCTCCATGTGGTCCCCTGGTGATCCAGGCTGCGGTTTTTCGGGTAAGTGCTGTCTCGCCATGTGATCGCCATGTTGATCTGGTCATGAATCGGACGGGTGTGAATTCCCGCTGGCGGGATGGGGGACAGGCTGGGCGGGGAGGGGGCAGGCAACAGTGTGGTCGGCCGCTAGTTTGAATAACATTATGATATGCTAATCTGGTTCCTGACGACCTTGGACGGGAATGGTGACCCGCCACTATCCCGCCGTTACAACCGGGACTGCAAGTTCCCGCCATCCTTTTCCCGCTGTCAGGAAACCGTCTCTTTTCCTCCCCTCATATTCTCCGCCCTCGCCCATCACGAACCCCACCGCTAGCGGGAGGGGGAAATTCCAGTCGGGCAGTGGGAATTGAACCTTGTCATTAAGAATAGGATGTTACCATCAAGCCACATCTGACATCCTCACACTGCATCATTCTGGGTTGAATACCTCTGTCGGCATTCAATAAATAACATGCGTCTTTTGGTTTAATGCCGCTGCGATTATGTTACCTCCTATAACATGCCACCAATTTTGGCTTCTTGGTGCATTCTAGCCAGACTTGTTCCAGACCAGATACTCCATGTACAACTGGTCTTGTCCAACCATATGAGAGCAGCTCACTGGGATGTCCCAGACTGCTACATGCTGTAAGGGGAGCACTGTGGGGTAGCCTGGGGGCTAGAGCCCATAGCACCTAGGGTACAGCTGCTGGCTGTTTTTCAAAGACTGGCTGAGGGGGGCACAGAGCCATTGGCCAAAGGCTGGACATGAAAGATGGCCCCTGTGGACCCATGAGGACATTCCCAAAAATTTTAACTGGACTCTGGCAAAATGCTTTCTCCGAACAGGTGCTCCAGCCTCATTATAGGGAGGATCATAGTAACTGGGAACGTGAGGTGATTTGCAGGTAGTTTGTGTCTGAGCTCCAAACATTCACACCATGAACACTATGTGATGGCTTCACCTCCGCTGCTGCCTCAGCTCATCTGGTACTGAAACCCTCGCCCATCGCCCCCAGACCGGAATATTCCACTGGTCTCCTGGCCTGTCTCCCACATTATACCCTCTGTAAGCTTGAACTAATCCTGGACATTGCTGCCCATATCCCAACTCACACTCCGTTCACCCATCATCACTGACTGACATTTTCTCACAGTCCAGCAACCTCACGACTTCTAACCCTCGTTTACATATCCTTCGTTCCCCCTGTCTCTCTGGAACCTCCTTCAGCTCCACAACCCTCCAAGACCCTGCACTGCTCCAATCCTGACCTCTTGCACGTCCCCAATTTTAATCACTCCACCAATGGCAGCCATGATTTCAGCTGCCTGGGCCCTGAGCTCTGGAATTCCCTCCCTAAGTCTCTCCTCCTCACTTCCTTTCTCTCCTCCTTTAAGATGCTCCTTAAAACCTATTTCTTAGCCAAGCTTTTGGTCATCTTTCCTCACTGTCAGGTTTAAGCTGATTATGCTCCTGTGAAGCGCCTTCAGATGTTTTTACTTGGGTGATTGTTGTTCCTGTCGCCTGAGTTCCAGTGATTGTGCACTGAAAGCTGCATCATATTTAGAGATAAAAACAAAAAGCTGTTTTTGTTTTGGATTTCCAGCATCCGCAGTAGCTTTTAGCTTTCTGTTTTTATCCCTGTGTTTAATTGACTGCCACCTCTCTTCAAGAAATGCCTTCCCTGAAGAAGTACTGCTCTGTTCTCCGACAGGATTTCCGCCTGTCTCTTCTGCCCTGTTCACCTTCATTGCTTTCCATTTCTCTCCTGGTGTTTGACAAGGTGTTTACCCTTTTGTCTGTGACATCTTTTGATTATCTGCTCCTATCACTGCTTGCTTGTCCCCACAACCACCCCACCCTCAACTTCTCTCTCCCCCTGCCCCCCACCTTAGACCAGCTTATATTCCACCTCTCTCCTAACTATACTTCAGTTCTGCCGAAGGGTCATGAGGACTCGAAACGTCAACTGTTTTCTTCTCCACCGATGCTGCCCGACCTGCTGAGTTTTTCCAGGTAATTCTGTTTTTGTTTCGTATTTAGAGTGCTTCATATCAGATTACCAGACCCTATGTGTTACTGAAGCAGAATACTCCACTGTATCTACATGACTAAGTCCGGTGCGTTCCAACTCACATGTTAAGAGTGTTTTTGGTCAAGAGTAAAGGCACTCACGTTTTTCTCATTAGTTCAAATAATCAACTTAACCATCTCACTTTCTGAAAAATGGATCATCCAATGCCACAAAGCCACAGATGCTTCTCCCACTCGGCCTGTTCCTCACTGTGAAGCCTGGGGCTTGAGTTTTGCTGGATGTCCCAGGGACCTTGGTAAAAGAGGCTTAACACCAATGTCAGTCTGTGGATTGTATCTCTCAGGGTGTCACAGCATCAATGTATGTCACTCTGAGGGAAGACAACTCCAAAATGAACGTTAGGGCTAAATCTTTTCAACTCTCTTCGCTCCTTGCTAGGTAAAACCAACAATTTGCCAGCTAAGGCCAGGTTTAACCAACAACTTTCTGAAAAGCAAATAAAACAATCCTCTCAGACTGACAGGAAAAATGAATTCTCACTTTATCTCACTTGTCCCTCCATCTATACATCCCTCCATTTGTCTGGAGCCAGGTTTGAGGATGGAATGGGATGGTGACTATGTACAGTTTTGGTCTCCTTACTTAAGGAGGGACATACTCACATTGGAAGCAGTTCAGAAAAGGTTCACTGGGCTAATACCTGAGTTGGGGGGTTTGTCTTATGAGGAGAGGTTGAGCAGGTTGGGCCTATACTCATTGGAGTTTAGAAGAATGAGAGGTGATCTTATTGAAGCATATGAGATTTTGAGGGGACTTGGCAGGGTAGATGCTGAGATGACACTTCCTCTTGTGGGGGAATCTAGAATGAGGGGACAGAGGTGAGGAGAAATTTCTACTCTCAGAGGGTTGTTCGTGTTTAGAATTCTCTTCCTCAGAGAGCAGAGGAGACAGGGTCATTATATAAACTCAAGGCTGAGTTAGACAGATTTTTTGATCTTTCAGGGAGTCCAGGGCTATGGGAGGCTGGCAGGAAGGTGAAACTGAGGCCACAATCACATCAGCCATGATCTTCTCAAATGGAGAAGCAGGCTCAAGGGGCTGAATGGCCTATTCCTGCTCCTCTTATGTTCTTGAGATGGGATGTGAATGGGAAGGGGGAGGGAGATGGGGCAGGATTTACCACAGTGGAGCCCCCTGGCGTGCAACAGGCTTCAGGCCTTCAGCACACACATTGTAACCAATCAGCAACAGGTGTTGAGTTATGGAGGATCTTTCAGCTAAGGGTGGGGGTGGGGGAGGGGAGGGGAGGGCTTAAAAAAAAGGCATCCTTTACCCCCCTCCATACCCCCCTGATCACCATTGTCTTCACAGATGCTTCCCTATTTGCCCTTGAGAAGGTGGTGGTGAGCTGCCTTCTTGAACCGCTGCAGTCCCTGTGGTGTAGGTACACCCACAGTGCTGTTAGGAAGGGAGTTCCAGGATTTTGACCCAGCGACAGTGAAGGAATGGCGATATATTTCCAAGTCAGGATGGTGAGTGACTTGGAGTGGAACTTCCAGGTGGATGTGTTCCCATCTATCTGCTGCCCTTGTCCTTCTAGGTGGTAGTGGTCACAGGTTTGGAGGTGCTGTTGAAGGAGCCTGGATAAATTGCTGCAGTGCATCTTGTAGATGGTACACACTGCTGCTACTGTGCGTCGGTGGTGGAAGGAGTAAATATTGAAGTGCTGATGTAATGCCAAGCAAGTGGGCTGCTTTGTCCTGGATGGTGTCCAGCTTCTTGAGTGTTGCTGGAGCTGCACTCATCCAGGCAAGTGGAGAATATTCCATCACACTCCTGACTTGTGCCCTGTAGATGGTGGACAGGCTTTGGGGAGTCAGGGCAGTCACACTCACCTCCACTCAGGAGTTCAGCTCTTTTGCCCATGTTTGAACGAAGGTCCTTGAACCTGTAATGAGGTCAGGAGCTGAGTGGCCATGGAGGAACCCAAACTGAGCGTCAGTGAGCAGGTTATTATTGAATAAGTGCCGCTTGATAGCACTGTTGACGACGATGGGCAGCGGTGGGGCGACAGGATTTGTCCTGCATTTTACCTGGGAGGTTTTCCACATTGCTGGGTAGATGCCAGTGTTGTGGCCGTACTGGACCAGCCTGGCTCATTCTAACCCGTGATCTTCCTGCCCTGGGAGTGTTTCAAGGGCAGTGATGACAGCTCAGGTATTGTTGCAGTTTACATAGAGGTGGAATGTCACCCCCATCCCATCATTGACTCCCAACTCCCAACCCCACCCCACCCCCACCCAAGTCTCCCACTCCCCACTCCCACGTCCACCCCCGCCTCCCACCGCCACACACCAACCCGCACACCCCCGCCTCCCACCCCCACCCCCTCCTCCACCTCCCACCCCCACCCCCGCCTCCCACCCGCAACCCCGCCTCCCACCCGCACTCCCGCTTCCCACCCCCGCCTCCCACCCCCTCCTCCACCTCCCACCCCCACCCCCGCCTCCCACCCGCACCCCCGCACCACCCACCCCCACCCCCGCCTCCCATCCCCCACCCCGACTTTCTGGGAACCGCAGAGAACACTCTGGCTGCCCCGGGTGCCTGGTCAGGCTCGGGTTGGTCAGGCTCGGGTCGGTCAGGCTCGGGTCGGTCAGGCTCCTGTCGGTCAGGCTCGGGTCGGTCAGGCTCGGGTTGGTCAGGCTCGGGTTGGTCAGGCTCGGGTTGGTCAGGCTCGGGTCGGTCAGGCTCGGGTCGGTCAGGCTCGGGTTGGTCAGGCTCGGGTCGGTCAGGCTCGGGTCGGTCAGGCTCGGGTTGGTCAGGCTCGGGTCGGTCAGGCTCGGGTTGGTCAGGCTGGGGTTGGTCAGGCTCCTGTCGGTCAGGCTCGGGTCGGTCAGGCTCGGGTTGGTCAGGCTCGGGTCGGTCAGGCTCGGGTTGGTCAGGCTGGGGTTGGTCAGGCTCGGGTCGGTCAGGCTCGGGTCGGTCAGGCTCCTGTCGGTCAGGCTCGGGTCGGTCAGGCTCGGGTTGGTCAGGCTCGGGTCGGTCAGGCTCGGGTTGGTCAGGCTCGGGTCGGTCAGGCTCGGGTTGGTCAGGCTCGGGTCGGTCAGGCTCGGGTTGGTCAGGCTCGGGTTGGTCAGGCTCGGGTCGGTCAGGCTCGGGTCGGTCAGGCTCCTGTCGGTCAGGCTCGGGTTGGTCAGGCTCGGGTTGGTCAGGCTCGGGTTGGTCAGGCTCGGGTCGGTCAGGCTCCTGTCGGTCAGGCTCGGGTTGGTCAGGCTCGGGTTGGTCAGGCTCCTGTCAGTCAGGCTCGGCTCGGTCAGGCTCGGGTCGGTCAGGCTCCTGTCGGTCAGGCTCCTGTCGGTCAGGCTCAGGTCGGTCAGGCTCGGGTCGGTCAGGCTCGGGTCGGTCAGGCTCGGGTTGGTCAGGCTCGGGTTGGTCAGGCTCCTGTCGGTCAGGCTCCTGTCGGTCAGGCTCGGGTCGGTCAGGCTCGGGTCGGTCAGGCTCGGGTTGGTCAGGCTCGGGTTGGTCAGGCTCGGGTTGGTCAGGCTCGGGTCGGTCAGGCTCGGGTCGGTCAGGCTCGGGTCGGTCAGGCTCGGGTCGGTCAGGCTCGGGTCGGTCAGGCTCGGGTCGGTCAGGGTCCTGTTGGTCAGGCTCGGGTTGGTCAGGCTCGGGTTGGTCAGGCTCGGGTCGGTCAGGGTCCTGTTGGTCAGGCTCGGGTTGGTCAGGCTCGGGTTGGTCAGGGTCCTGTTGGTCAGGCTCGGGTTGGTCAGGCTCGGGTTGGTCAGGCTCGGGTTGGTCAGGCTCGGGTTGGTCAGGCTCCTGTCGGTCAGGCTCGGGTTGGTCAGGCTCGGGTTGGTCAGGCTCGGGTCGGTCAGGCTCGGGTCGGTCAGGGTCCTGTTGGTCAGGCTCGGCTCGGTCAGGCTCGGGTCGGTCAGGCTCCTGTCGGTCAGGCTCGGGTCGGTCAGGCTCGGGTCGGTCAGGCTCGGGTTGGTCAGGCTCCTGTCGGTCAGGCTCCTGTCGGTCAGGCTCCTGTCGGTCAGGCTCGGGTCGGTCAGGCTCGGGTCGGTCAGGCTCGGGTCGGTCAGGCTCCTGTCGGTCAGGCTCCTGTCGGTCAGGCTCCTGTCGGTCAGGCTCGGGTCGGTCAGGCTCGGGTCGGTCAGGCTCGGGTCGGTCAGGCTCGGGTCGGTCAGGCTCGGGTCGGTCAGGCTCGGGTTGGTCAGGCTCCTGTCGGTCAGGCTCGGGTCGGTCAGGCTCGGGTCGGTCAGGCTCGGGTTGGTCAGGCTCGGGTTGGTCAGGCTCCTGTCGGTCAGGCTGGGGTTGGTCAGGCTCGGGTCGGTCAGGCTCGGGTCGGTCAGGCTCGGGTCGGTCAGGCTCGGGTCGGTCAGGCTCGGGTCGGTCAGGCTGGGGTTGGTCAGGCTCCTGTCGGTCAGGCTCGGGTCGGTCAGGCTCGGGTCGGTCAGGATCGGGTTGGTCAGGCTCGGGTTGGTCAGGCTCGGGTTGGTCAGGCTCGGGTCGGTCAGGCTCCTGTCGGTCAGGCTCGGGTTGGTCAGGCTCGGGTCGGTCAGGCTCCTGTCGGTCAGGCTCGGGTTGGTCAGGCTCGGGTTGGTCAGGCTCGGGTTGGTCAGGCTCGGGTTGGTCAGGCTCGGGTCGGTCAGGCTCGGGTCGGTCAGGCTCGGGTCGGTCAGGCTCGGGTCGGTCAGGCTCGGGTCGGTCAGGCTCGGGTCGGTCAGGCTCCTGTCGGTCAGGCTCGGGTTGGTCAGGCTCGGGTTGGTCAGGCTCGGGTTGGTCAGGCTCGGGTTGGTCAGGCTCCTGTCGGTCAGGCTCGGGTTGGTCAGGCTCGGGTTGGTCAGGCTCGGGTTGGTCAGGCTCGGGTCGGTCAGGCTCCTGTCGGTCAGGCTCCTGTCGGTCAGGCTCAGGTCGGTCAGGCTCGGGTCGGTCAGGCTCCTGTCGGTCAGGCTCAGGTCGGTCAGGCTCGGGTCGGTCAGGCTCGGGTTGGTCAGGCTCGGGTTGGTCAGGCTCGGGTCGGTCAGGCTCGGGTTGGTCAGGCTCGGGTCGGTCAGGCTCCTGTCGGTCAGGCTCGGGTTGCCTCTGTTTTTTGGGAAAGGATGCTGAACAGTTTGAGGAAAAAAGTAACTAAAAGCTGCAAGATTTAGAATAACATAAAACATAAACAATTTGGTTCAAGCAATGAATTTAATTTAAACGTCTTTCATTTAACTGGTCCAGTAGACTCCATGTTGTAAGAATGTTCTTATCTCTAATCAGCTGAAGTGAACAGTTATTGACCTTCCACTGCAGGCTAAGGATATTTATATTGTGTTACTTCGGTTGAAGTGCCTTTTCCGACACACTTTCCAGCAATGAGGTGCAGCAGTGATGAGCTGGCTTGATTGTGACTTATTCTATGGACCGTTGCTGCCCTCTGCTGCTCCATCTGTGAATCACAGCCTTTCCTGCCAGTATTGTCCTTTTTCCCAGTTAACCTTCCTTTCTTATGATGAGAACCCATGCTGCACAGGCCCTTGGACAGCAGTAAGGCCAATCCCTCATGGGTGAGCTTGGGCAGTGACCAGTGATGGGCTTTGTCCCAGGGAGAGCGGCATCATAACTGAGCCTAATTCTCATTCAGTATTGACACAAATCCTTAAACAGAGGTACACAGACACACACACCAACACGCACAGACACACACAGACATATATAGGCACACACGGATACACACACACACACACACACACACAGAAACACGCACAGACAGAATTACAGGAAGAGACATACATATGCACAGACACACATAGACACACACACACACACATGTTCACACACTCACTTGCACACACATTCATGCACAAGCACACATTCACACACTGACAAGCATGTACATACACACACAACCTCACACACACAAAATAAAAGAACTCGCGTTGATATCATGCTTTCTGAAAGCTCACGGAATTCCATACAAAGTGCTTTATAACCATTGAGGTCATCGTCACTGTTGCAAAGTGGGAATCTCAGCTAGCTCCCACAAACAACAATGTGATAAGAGGCTGTCTAAACCGGGGTCTTTTTCTCGTGATGTTGATTGACGGGTAAATTTTGATTAAGGATTGGTGCGGGGGTGGGGGGGGGGGAAAGGGAATTTGCCTGAGTTCTAACTGAAGTGAGAACTGAGAATAGGAATAACTGTGGCTCAGATAATACTTCCTCCCGCATACCATCAAATAACGTTGAAGGTTGTGCTGCAGTGAGGTACCAGTGGACTCCAAGAGGCCCGGGAACTATCCCAACGCCAGAGGCAGCACCTTCAAAAACTATCGGAGGGAGAAGTGAATAAGAATGTTAAATAAGGAGACGGTACACGTTCTCACATCCACAATCTCTGGTGAAACTCTTCAAAAGGTGATTTTGGAACCCAGTTTGATTTCCTCTGCCTTGATTGACTCAGTGAGCCCAGCACAGCTCAGGCTGGCAGTTCAAACAGAACCTTCTAGATGGTTCCTTCACCCAGAGATGCGACTCCCAACAGCTTCTCCTGTGGAGTCCTCAGCCCAACTCAGTCCAGGAACGGCCTGCCTGAAACCCCTATAGTTTATCATTATGTAATCAGAATGTCAAAAGCCTTCACTATGACAAGGCAATAAGACCAGCTACAAACCCAGCCATCGTTTTCTGTACAGTAAGATCCCACAAACAGCAAACCAATCAATCTCTCATGGTGACATTGATGGAAGCAGGAGTGTTGGCCAGGGCACATCAACAAGCCTGTTCTTCTTCAAAGAGTATTATGGGATATTTAACATCTACCTGAGCCACTAGAATATGCTGCTGTCTGAATAACACTCTTAATTAAAGGGTACAGTGCAATCACTGGGCTGCAGAGTGGATTTGATGGTGTTTTCCTGCTCTTCTTTTCAAATGTTTAAGTCAGCACATTGAGGAGGAGAGCAGAGGGCACAGGGAGAACATGGTACAAAACTAGCTGCTCTTTTTGCTATTTTTGACTAAAGATTTCCCCCCCCAAAACATTAACTTCTCTGTCCCTCTCCAGGTGTTGGCAGTTGCTGTACATCTACAGAAATGTTCTCTCTCCTCACTGTGCGGTGTTATTTTGTCCCTTTTAAATTGTTTGTTCCAAGTCTCCAGTTTGTTTCGTTTTTTTTCCTCTGTCGGTAAGGAATTGTTTGCGTTATTTGTGGACTCTTTTTTTTCATAATAATTAAATCTTGGTTCATTTTTGGTGTTTGACAGCTGGAGGGTGCAGAGTCAGGACTCTAGATCCACGACGGGAGCTGTAGTTACAGGAGCTTATCAGGAACCAGAGCCGGTGGTCCCGCTCTGTCTCTCTGCCGCTGGTCAGGAAGGGGCCCTGTTTGTGCTTCATCCTCAGCAGGTCCCGCAGGTGTGTCACGTAGCACCATGTCAGTCTGACTAGGGCAATGAACTGCTGCTTCAAGCCAGCGAACTGCAGGTAGGAGAGCAACAAAGTCATATGTCAGTGACAAACGGAAAAGACTCTGGGGTCAGTCCAAAGCGCTTTATTGCCAATGACATACTTCCTGCCCTTGTTGTAAATCTAGGAAACGCAGAGGCCAACTTGAGCACCACAAGCTCCCAACATTAGGGATGTTGGTTGAGGGATAAATATTGGCCAGGACACCAGGGAAAATTCCTTGTTCTTTTTTGAATAGTGGCTTTGGATCTTTTACGTCCATCTTGATAGGGCCTCGCTTAACATTTTATCTGAAAGACAGCGCCTCTGACAGTGCAGTGCCTCTGACAGTGCAGCGCCTCTGACAGTGCAGCGCCTCTGACAGTGCAGCACTGGAGCATCAGCCTGGATTTTGTGCTCGAGCCTCTGCAGTGGGGTTTGTCATCAAACCTCACAACTCAGGCAAAAGAGCGACACGGGCTGGGCCATGGCCGACAAGTCAAGATTCAAGATGGAGGGAGGACATCATTCACCTCTGCAGCCGACTCCATCCGTGGCCATTAGAAAGGCTCCACTCAGGCCATCCCTGCCTCACTCCTGCCCCGGCATTCAGTCGTTTTTCCCTTGACTCCCTGTGGGATTGTCTTGTTGCACTTGTTAAATATTAGCTGTAGCCCAGTCAGCTCACTTATCACATTGCTGATTGTGGGAGCTTGCTTTGCGCAAGCCTCTCCCGCATCACAGCAGTGGCTACCCTTCAAAAGTACATCATTGGCTGTAAAGCGCTTTGGGACATTTTGAGGTAGTGATAGGTGCTACGGAAATGAAAGTCTTTCCTTCCTTCCGTTTCAGACACTGATCTACCAGAGTAGAGGTTCCCAGGTACCAGCTCCTCAATCGAGCGACAATTTTTCGCTTGCTTGTCAAGACAAAGGTTGTCTCGATGAGGTGACCCTGTCCTCAGCACACAGAGGCATTTTCCACCAGGGGGCAGGAGAGAGTGAAACATAGTGCTGCATGATGCTGAACACTCTGATTTGTGCTGGTTAAACTCTGGCTGTACACAGCACCTATTAAAAAAGCATGAGGCATCCTCAGCGTTTATTAATAGAGACATACAGTTCAAAAACAAGGAAGATATGTGAAAACTTTCCAAAACACTGGTTAGGGCACAGCAGAGCATTGTGGCCAGTTCTGGGCACCACACTTTAAGGAGGATGTCAAGGCCTTAGGGAGGGTGCGGAGGAGATCTACCAGATTGGCACCAGGGAACACAGACACCCCGAAACTCTCCTTGGCACTAATGAGTGGGAGGAGCTCGCTGCCAATCATTCAAAATGGTGACAAGTTGTCCATCAAGCTGCACCACGCTTTGGGTCACAGTGTCTCGGTGATGAGGCAGAGCAGCGGCAGAGAGGGAAAGAAAATGAAGCAAATCCTGCACTCCGGACCCCACTGCCTTGTGGGACATCTTGCCCAATGATCTGTGGGTCGGGATTCGACCTGGACAGTCACCTGAAGACCCATGGCAGAAACCGACAACCCTGACATCATCCTCGAGTCATGCGTCAGCCAAGGACGACCAGTGATGAGGGGCTTCAGCTGCGAGGAGGGGTCGGAGAAGCTGGGATTGTTTTTGGAGCTGGGAGGTTTAAGGGGAAATTTGCTGAAGGCGTTCAAAGCCTATGAAGGGTTTGGACAGAGTAAGCAAGGGGAAACAAACTCACTGGCAGCAGGATTGGTAACTAGAGGGCACAGATTTAAAATAATTGATAAAGAAGCCATGGGAGAATGTGGGGCAGGGTGGTGGGTGGTGGGGAGATGTGAGGGAGTTGAAAAAATGTTTTTAAGCAGCAAGTTTTGGTGTGGAATGCCCTGCCGGGAAGGGAAATGGAAACAGATTCAATAATAACTTTCAAAAAGGAACTGGATAAATACTTCAAGGGGAAAAATGAGAGGGTCACAGGGAAACAGCAGGAGAGAGACTGATTGGACAGCTCTTTCAAAGAGCCAGCATAGGGACAATGGGCCGAGCAGCCTACTTTGGTTTTATATGATTCTGTGACATTCTGCCAATGACAACAGCTTATCTTTATATAGCACCGATAATGTAATAAAATCACTTCACAGGAGCATTATAAAACAAAGCATGACACTGACTCACATAAGGGGGAGGTGGTGGAGTAGTGGTATTGTCTCTGGACTAGTAACCCAGCGACCCAGGGTAATGCTCTAGGGTCCCAGGTTCCAATTCAATAAAAGTCTGGAATTAAAAGTCTAATGATGACCACGAAACCATTATCGATTGTTGTAAAAACCCATCTGGTTCACTATTGTCCTTTAGGGAAGGAAACCTGTCGTCCTTACCTGGTCTGGCCTACATGTGACTCCAGATCCACAGTAATGTGCTTGGCTCTTAACTGCCTCCTGAAATGGCCTAGCAAGCCACTCAGTTGTATCAAACCGCTAAAAAGTCAATAAAAACGAATGAAACCAGGGAGACCACCCGGCATCGACCTAGGCACCGGAAACGACGATGGCAAACCCAGCCCTGTCGAGCCTGCAAAGTCCTCCTTACTAACATCTGGGGGCTAGTGCCAAAATTGGTAGAGCTGTTTCACAGACTAGTCAAGCAACAGCCTGACATAATCATACTCATAAACTCATACCTTACACATCATGTCCTAGACACCACCATTACCATCCCTGGGTATGTCCTGTACCACCAGCAGGACAGGCCCAGCAGAGGTGAAGCACAGTGGTATACAGTCGGGAAGGAGTTGCCCTGGGAATCCTCAACATCCACTCTGGACTCCATGAAGTCTCATGGCATCAGGTCAAACATGGGCAAGGAAACCTCCTGCTGATTACCACATACCGCCGCCCTCTCAGTTGATGAACCAGTGCTCCTCCATGTTGAGCACCACTTGGAAGAAGCACTGAGGGTGGCAAGGGCACAGAATGTACTCTGGGTGGGGGGACTTCAATGTCCATCACCAAGATTGGCTCAGTAGCACGACCAGGCCAAGCTGGCCAAGTCCTAAAGGACATAGCTGCTAGAGTGGCAGGTGGTGAGGGAACCAACAAGAAGAAAAAACATACTTGACCTCATCCTCACCAACCTGCCTGCCACAGTTGTATCTGTCCATGACAGTATCAGTAGGAGTGACCATCACACAGTCCTTGTGGAGTCCTACCCACACATTGAGGATACCGTCCATTGTGTTGTGTGGTACTACCACTGTGCTAAATGGGATAGATTTCGAACAGATCTAGCAACTTAAGACTGGGCATCCATGAGGCACTGTGGGCCATCAGCAGCAACAGAATTGTACTCAAACACAATCTGTAACCTCATGGCCCAGCATATCCCCTACTCTACCATTACCATCAAGCCAGGAGATCAACCCTTGTTCAATGGAGAGTGCAGGAGGGCATGCCAGGAGCAGCACCAGGCATACCTAACAATGAGGTGTTAACTGTTGAAGCTACACCACAGGACTACTTGCGTGTCAAACAACATAAGCAGCAAGCCATGGAGAGAGCTAAGCGATTCCACAACCAATGGATCAGATCTAAGCTCTGCAGTCCTGCCACATCCAGTCGTGAATGATGGTGGACAATTAAACAACTCACTGGAGGAGGAGGCTCCACGAATATCCCCATCCTCAATGATAGGGGAGACCAGCATATCAGTTCAAAAGATAGGGCTACAATCTTCTTTGCTACAATCATCAGCCAGAAGTGCCGAGTGGATGATCCATCTCAGCCTCCTCTGGAGGTCCCCAGCATCACAGATGCCAGTCTTCAGCCAATTCGATTCACTCCATATGATATCAAGAAATGGCTGAAAGCAGTGGATACTGGAAAGGCTATGGGCCCTGAGAATATTCTGGCAATCGTAATGAAGTCTTGTGCTCCAGAACTTGCCATGCCCCTAGCCAAACTGTTCCAGTACAGCTACATACTGGCATCTACATGCCAATATGGAATATCACCCAGGTATGTCCTGCACACAAAAGCAGGACAAATCCAACCCGGCCAATTACCGTCCCATCAGTCTACTCTCGATCATCAGTAAAGTGATGGAAGGGTTCATCAACAGTGCTATCAAGCGGCACTTGCTTAGCAATAACCTGCTCACTGACACTCAGTTTGGGTTCCACCAGGGTCACTCAGCTTCTGACCTCATTACAGCCTTGGTTCAAACATGGACAAAAGGGCTGAACTCCCAAGGTGAAGTGAGAGTGACTTCCCTTGACAGCAGGGCAGCATTTGACCGAGTGTGGCATCAAGGAGCCCTAGCAAAACTGGAGTCAATGAGAATCAGGGGGAAAACTCACTGCAGGTTGGAGTCATACCAAGCACAAAGGAAGATAGTTGTGGTTCTTGGAGGTAAATCACCTCAGCTCCAGGACATCACCGCAGGAGTTCCTCAGGATAGTGTGCTCGGCCCAGCCACCTTCAGCTGCTTCATCAATGACCTTCCTTCCATCATAAGGTCAGGAGTGGGGATGTTCGCTGATGATTGCACAATGTTCAGCACCATTTGTGACTCCTCAGATACTGAAGCAGTCCATGTCCAAATGCAACAAAACCTGGACAACATCCAGCCTTGGGCTGATAAGTGGCAAGTAACATTCGCACCACACAAGTGCCAGGCAGTGATCATCACCAACAAGAGGGAATCTAAACATCGCCCCTTAGCATTCAATGGCATTACCATCGCTGAATCCCCCACTATCAACATCCTGGGGGTTACCATTAACCAGAAACTGAACTGGACTAGCCATATAAATACTGTGGCTACAAGAGCAGGTCAGGGGCTAGGAATTCTGCATCGAGTAACTCACCTCCTGACACCCTAAAGTCTGTCCATCATCTACAAGGCACAAGTCAGGAGTGTGAGGGAATACTCTCCACTTGCCTGGATGAGTACAGCTCCCACAACACTCAAGAAGCTTGACATCATCCAGGACAAAGCAGCCCACTTGATTGGCACCACATCCACAAACATTCACTCCCTCCACCACCGACCCACAGTAGCAGCAGTGTGTACCATCTACCAGATGCACTGCAGAAACTCACCAAGGCTCCTTAGACAGCATCTTCCAAATCACAACACTACCACCTAGGAGGACAAGGGTAGTAGATAGATGGGAACACCACCACCTGGAAGTTCCCCTCCAAGTCACCAACCATCCTGACTTGGAAATATATCGGCTGTTCCTTCACTGTCGTTTATCACCACCTTCTCAAGGGTAATTAGGGATGGGCAATAAATGCAGGCTCAGCCAGCGAAGCCCACATCCCGTGAATGAATAAAAGAAATTAGGTCAGATGACCAAAAGTCAGGCAACATGGTCGGTTTTAAGGCGTGTCTTAAAGGAGGAAAGTGAGGTCGAGAGGTGGAGAGGTGTAGGGGGGGAAATTGCAGAGGTTGGGGCCCAGACAACAGAAGGCTCGACTGCCAAAGGTGGAGCGATTAAAATCGGGGATGCACAAGAGCCCAGAATTAGAGGAGCGCAGACACCTCCAAGGATTTTTTTTAATATATCCGTTCCCAGGATGTGGGCATCGCTGGCTAGGCCAGCATTTATTGCCCATCCCTAGCTGCCCTTGAGAAGGTGGTGGAGAGCTGCCTTCTTGAACCGCTGCAGTCCATGTGGTGTGGGTACACCCACAGTGCTGTTAGGGAGGGAGTACCAGGATTTTGACCCAGTGACAGTGAAGGAACGGCGATATATTTCCAAGTCAGGATGGTGACTGACTTGGAGGGGAGCTTCCAGCTGGTGGTGTTCCCTTGTTCTTCTCGATGGTAGAGATTTTGGGTTTGGAAGGTGCTGTTGAAGGAGCCTTGGTGAGTTTCTGCAGTGCATCTTATTGATGGTACACACTGCTGTTACTGTACGTCAGTGGTGGAGGGAGTGAATGTTTGTGGATGTGGTGCCAATCAAGTGGGCTGCTTTGTCCTGGATGGTGTCAAACTTCTTGAGTATTTTGGAGCTGCACTTATCCAGGCAATTGGAGAGTATTCCATCACACTCCTGACTTGTGCCTTGTAGATGGTGGACAGGCTTTGGGGAATCAGGTGGTGAGTTACTCGCCGCAGAATTCCTAGCCTCTGACCTGCTCTTGCAGCCACAGTATTTATATGGCTAAAACAAGATTTCTATTTTTACTTAGTTCTGTTGAAGGGTCATTTGGACTTGAAACATTAACTGTGCTCCTCTCTGCAGATGCTGCCAGACCTGCTGAGTTTTTCCAGGTATTTTTGTTTTTGTTTTGGATTTCCAGCATCCGCAGTTTTTTGCTTTTATTTATATGGCTAGTCCAGTTCTGTTTCTGGTCAATGGTAACCCCTAGGATGTTGATAGTGGGGGATTCAGTGATAGTAATGCCATTGAATGTCATGGGGAGATGGTTAGATCCTTTCTTGTTGTCGATGGTCATTGCCTGGCACTTGTGAGGTGCAAATGTTACTTGCCACTTGTCAGCCGAAGCCTGGATATTGTCCAGGTCTTGCTGCATTTGGACATGGACTGCTTCAGTATCTGAGGAATTGCGAATGGTGCTGAACATTATACAATCACCAGCGAACATCCCCACTTCTGACCTTATGATGGAGGGAAGGTCGTTGATGAAGCAACTGAAATGGTTGGGCCAAGGACACTAACCTGCGGACCTCCTGCAGCGATGTCTCAGGACTGAGATGATTGGCCTCCAACAACTACAACCATCTTCCTTTGTGCTAGGTATGACTCCAACCAGCAGAGAGTTTTCCTCCTGATTCCCATTGGCTCCAGTTTTGCTCGAGCTCCTTGATGCTACACTCAGCCAAATGCATCCTTGATGCCAAGTGTAGTCACTCTCACCTCACCTTGGGAGTTGAGCTCTTTTATCCATGTTTGAACCAAGGCTGTAATGTGGTCAGGGGCTGAGTGACCCTGGCAGAACCCAAACTGAGTGTCAGTGAGCAGGTTATTACTGAATAAGTGCCACTTGACAGCACAGTCAATGACACTTTCCATCACTTTACTGATGATCGAAAATAGACTGATGGGATGGTAATTGGCTGGGTTGGATCTGTCCTGCTTTTTGTGTACAGGGCATAACTGGGCAATTTTCCACATAACCGGGTAGATGCCAGTGTTGTAGCTGTACTGGAACAGCTTGGCTAGTGGCACAGCAAGTTCTGGAGTCTTCAGTATATTGCTGGAATATTGTCAGGGCCCATAGCCTTTGCACTATCCAGTGCCTTCAGCCCTTTCTTTATGTCACATGGAGTGAATCAAATTGGCTGAAGTCTGGCATCTGTGATTCTGGGGACCTCCAGAGGAGGCTAAGATGGATCATCCACTCAGCACTTCTGGCTGAAGATTGTAGCAAATGCCTCAGACTTATCTTTTGCACTAATGTGCTGGGCTCCCCCATCATTGAGGATGGGGATATTTATGGAGCCCCCTTCTCCAGTGAGTTGTTTAATTGTCCTCCACCATTCACAACTGGATGTGGCAGGACTACAGAGCTTAGATCTGATCCGTTGGTTGTGGGATCGCTTAGCTTTGTCTATCACTTGCTGCTTATGCTGTTTGGCATGCAAGTAGTCCTGTTTTATAGCTTCACCAGGTTGACACCTCATTTTTAGGTATGCCTGGTGCTGCTCCTGGCATGGCCTCCTGCACTCTTCATTGTCAGGCTGAAAGAGGTTACACAGAAAGGGAGGGATGAGGCCATGGATTTTAAAACAAGGATGTGAATTTTAAAATCAAGACGTTGTTTGACCAGGAGCCATTGTGGGTCAATGACCCCAGGGGTGATAGGGGAACAGGACGTGGTGAGTTCAGACAGGGGCATCAGAGTTTTAGATGACCTCAAGTTTGTGGAGAGTGGAATGTGGGAGACCAGCCGGGAGTGTGTTGGAATAGTTGAGTCTAGAGGTAACGGCAACAAGACGACCATGTCAGCTGAAGCTGTTACCTTCCGGGTCTCTCAGTAACTTGGTTTAGAGTCTTGAGCGTGCATCAGACTTGATTAAAATCTTGAGAAATGTCTGAGGCTGGAGTTATGGCACATTCCTGGGTGGAGAAACATCACCTTTCCAATCCCAGCCCTCACTGTACTTGCCCCATACCTGCTTGGTGCTGACAGAGTGGCAAGTCAAGGTAAATGCCCTATTCCCCAGAGCTGATCTCTTCACATTAAATAACACAGGAACCCAAACCATCAGAAAGCATATAGAACAGAGCAAAGCAATGAAAGTTACCTCCTGTTGGATGGAGCTGGGGAAGGTACAAGCCAGTGATGATTTCACAGTGAGGTGCTGGTCCTGATTGAGGTTCAGTTTAAGTGAGGCGGCCTGAAGTTCCATTTGCTGCAATGAAAGACATAGAAAATAAATCTGATTAAAGGAAGCCTCAGTTGCATTGTACCTGGGAGATACACCAGGGGAGGGGGGGGGTGCGGTAGACTGGACAGTTGAGGGAGGGGGAGAATAAACTGGTGGGGAAGGGGGGAGACTTGACTGGCGGTGGAGGGGGGGAGAGATTGAACTGGTGTGGGAAGGGGGAGAGACTGGACAGTTGGGGGAGGGGGGGACTGGACTATTGGGGGAGGGGGTGTTCTGGTGGGGGAGGGGAGAAACTTGACTGATGGGGGAGGGGGGAGACCAGACAGGTGGGAGAAGGGGGCGAGACTGGACTGTGGGGGAAGGGGGAGACCGGACAGGTGGGGGAAGGGGAGACTGAGTTGGCAAGGTGGGGGTGCTGGAGAGAGACTGAACTGGGTGTGTCATTTAATCAGAAAGGGGAAGTGAAGAGAGGGATTTGAACTGCTAGGGCCCAAAATTCAATTTGGTCATAGAAGTGAAGTTAATTGAACATTAATTCGGACATGACACCTTGGGCTCAAATTGAAACAAACCCTTTTCTTCAGCCCTAACTTTCCAAAAGCTGGTCACTCAGGCTGGGCTACTGTCCCAACAGTTCTGGCTGGTTTCAGTACCTCACTCAAGAGGCTATTAGCAAAGGCAATGAGTGTGGGCAGACTGATCGACCATAGCATGCGTCACTGCTCAATGTGCCTGACTTGCCTCTCAAGCGTATTGAGGCTAATTGCATTGCCCCATCATCAATCTAAAAGCAGCCGACTGGTGTGAACGAGGGATTGAATTTATTGAAATACTCCACTCCCAATATGGAGTCTCAGGCGATAAGAACACAGAGTGAAGGATTAGTGCTCGCAGTTCAAGCTGCTTCCCATTTTCCAGACATTAACAGGTTTGGCAACTAATGCAGCACCTGAAAAACAGAAAGAAGCAGCTGCCACAGACCCAATCCCCAGCCCAGGTTCCAGCTCCAACAACACCCTTCCCCCCACCTCCCCACAACAGCACCAACCGTCCCCCCCACTTCAAATAAAAGATGCCAACTGGAATTCAGTGAAGGGAAATGACCAGACAACCTTACAGCTCTGTGGGGACACTACTCCCACCCTATATTTTTTATTGGGATGTGGGCATCACTGGCAAGGCCAGCATTTGTTGCCCTTCCCTAATTGCCCTTGTACCAAGCAGCTTGCTAGGCCAAGGGCAGTTAGGAATCAATCACATTGCTGTGGATCTGGAGTCACATGCAGGCCAGACTGGGTAAGGACAGCAAAGGGCATTAGTGAGCCAGATGGGTTTTTACAATGCTCACATTTCCAGAGCCGCTTTATCCGATTCAGGGTCATAGGGAGTCGGAGCCTATCCTGACAGGCAATGGGCACTTGGCAGGGTACACCCAGGACAGGGCACCAGTCCATCACAGGGCGCACACACTAAGGGGCAATTTAACCGTAACCAATCCACCGAACCAGCACGTCTTTGGACACTGGGTGGAAACCGCAGCATCCGGTGGAGACCCACAGACACGGGGAGAACTTGCAAACTCCACACAGACAGGCACCCGAGGTCAGAATCGAACCCAGGTCCCTGGAGCCGTGAGGCAGCAGCGCTGACCACTGTGCCACCCATACCACCTGTGGTTTTTATGACAATTGATGATAATTTCATGAACTGGGACTAGCTTTCAATTCCAAATTTTATTAATTGAATTTAAATTCCCCCAGCTGCCGTGGTTGGATTTGAACCCATGCCAGTCCAGAATGCCAGTCCGATGATATTACCACTACATGGCTATCTCCCCCTATATTACCCCTTCTTCCCTTTTGGGTAGGAGATGCTGCCAAATTCAGGGGTACTAAAGGAGGAAAACAACATGAGAGGAAGTTCCATATAAAATCCATCTAACTGCGTACTGTAAATCATTTAAAATCTCCGCAAGATCAGATTGCTTCAGATACGGTCTGTCTGCAGTGGTATCTGTAATATAGCACTGAGCTGCCTGCTTGAACTGCTGCAGTCCCTGTGGTGTAGGTACACCCACAGTGCTGTTAGGGAGGGAGTTCCAGGATTTTGACCCAGCAACAGTGAAGGAACGGCGATATATTTCCAATTCAGGATGGTGAGTGGCTTGGAGGGGAACTTCCAGGTGGTGGTGTACCCATGAAATGGTGTCCTTATCCTTCTAGGTGGTAGAGGTCATGGTTTAGAAGGTTCTGTAAACCAGCTTCATTGTGATAGCAGAATCTCAGACCCTCCTCCTCCCTGTTGCCAATTTCTTACCTTAAAGACCTGGACGCACTCACTCAGGCTCCTCTGACAGTTGCCCAACTGGGGGGCTCTCTCTTCAATTTCCTCCACTATCCTCTAAAATTAGAAAAAAAAAGCAAGTGGTCAGAAATGACTCTACCCAACCCAATTAATTCTGCATATCATTACTGATCTAGAACGCTGCACTACACCTGTTCCTACATTCTGCATATTCTAATCCAGCGCTGTATATCACCACAATGATCTAGAATTCTGAATTGCATTGGACAGTGTCAGACTGATCTGGACTGTATGCTAGGCTGTAATGCATCACACTGACCTGTACAGCAAAATAATGATCTAGAGCAGCACCACACTAGATAGCATCAAGCTGATCTAGAATGGTGTGACACTGTGCAATTCCATGTTAATCTAGAACAATATGTACACTGGGCCACATTACTGGATTAGAATATGACACCATACTCTACACCTCACGCTGTTCTAGAACAGATCGTCATGCTGATCTAGAACGTTTAACCATCACTTGCTGTCTTGTGCTGATCTAGAACCGCCCACCACGCTTCGTGGCAGCACACTGATCTAGAACAATTTTATTAACAGCTCACTAAACTGCCATTTTTATTTCAGAATGCACAGTTTAGCAGAACATAGGAAAAGGTGGAGGCCATTCAGCCCCTCAAGTCTCTTCTGCCATTCCATGAGATCATGGCTAATCTGTACCTTAATTCCATTTACCCACATTGATTTCATAAACCTTAATACCCTTGCCTAACAAAACTCTATTGACCTCAGCTTTGAATATTTCCAATTGAGCCACAATTTCAACAGATTTTTTTAGGAATAGAGCTGCAGATTTCGATTACCCTTTTGTAGGAATGTTTTCTGACATCCCCCCTGTTACGGACAGGAGGTGAGTTAATTTAAACAGCATTAATTTCTCCTCTTACCACTTGTCCATATACAGAAAGGTGTTTTTGATTTGTTTCCCTCTTTATAAGCAGTGGCATATTTCACAACCCCTCGGTTTTGGTGCGATCCAATTTTCTATTCATAACCCCACAACAAACTCGAGATAGGATGAACTCAAAGGGTTAGTTTATTTGCACACATCCAAAACACAGAAAGGTGGTGGGGGGGTGGTGGTCCCAATGTCACGCCATCACATTCATATAGTAAAAGGAGGGATGAAGAAAAGATTTTACAGTGACCACAAAGAAAATAAATATTGTATCATGTGGGTTCCAGAGTCCAAAATCAAAGTCCAATGAGGTATTCCTTCACGGAGGTCAGCAGGCTGAAAACCAATACTGTATAATTCATTTTTCCAATGGTGCTGACTTCACAAGATGAGATAGGCACGCAGAGATGAATCAGTCTTGTAGGCGATGGTCCAGAACCTCCAGCAGAAACAGTGTAGGTAGGGCCAGGTGTTTAACCTGGGCTGAGCTCCTTGTCAGTGGGGCTGTGATAAAGAGCACTCTGAGCTATTCAGCTCAGCGAGGCAATAATAAATTGCTCAACAAGCCAGAGGCCTATGTCACATGACCCCCCACCTCCCCATCCAGTCTCCAACAAAGAATGTGTATCCATCGTTTGGAATGCGGTTGGGTTCCAAAGATTGTTAAATGTCTCAGCCATTACAAATTGAAAGAAAGGTTGTGGGGCATTTTGTCTTAACAGACCATCAGTTTCCTTCTGGCCAGCCTGGGTTATTAAATACAGATGGCCTTTGTATAGCTCTCTTTGAAGTTAGGCTGTGCATCCACAGGTCGTCGTTAGTGGCTCCTCAGAGATAACGAGGTGTGAGTTTCCCTGAAACTGCAACATGGCTTCTTTTGTTCAGGGGTCACAGACAGACATATGTTCAGCCATTTTAAGGGTCTCTTTGTTCAGTTTTATAATTTACAAAATAGCAATGAGGATATCTATTTATATTTTATAAAAATGTGCAGGGTAAGGTCTTAATCGCTCACACCCCTGAACCGCCTGATTCTTATTTTAAGGTTTTGTCCCCTTGCTCTGGAAGAAATCGATTCTGTCTATCTAAAACAAAAACAGAATTACCTGGAAAAACTCAGCAGGTCTGGCAGCATCGGTGGAGAAGAAAAGAGTCGACGTTTCGAGTCAACAAACGTCGACTCTTTTCTTCTCCACCGATGCTGCCAGACCTGCTGAGTTTTTCCAGGTAATTCTGTTTTTGTTTTGGATTTCCAGCATCCGCAGTAGCTTTTTGTTTTTGATTCTGTCTATCTACTCTATTGAAACATACAAAATTCTTACAGGGCTCGACAGAGGAGATGCAGGGAGGATGTTTCTCTGGCTGAGAGGGGGAAGGTGGAGTTGTCTAGAACCAGGGGACACAGTCTTAGAATAAGGTGTATACTATTTAGGACTGAGATGAGGGAGAATTTCTTCACTCAGAGCATGGGAAACCTTTGGAATTCTCTACCCCAGAGGGCTGAGGAGGCTCTGTGTATGTTCAAAACAGAGATCGATAGATTTCTAGTTAGTAAAGGCATCAAAGGATACGGGGATAGTGTGCGTAATGACCTTTAGACCACCCCATGCCACATTCACTGTGCTGCTAGGTTTCTCCCACCCTGCGTTCCACGTATACCAAGTTCCCAACTCCTCCTTCCTGGGACCACAATGTGGAGAGCTCCTACTTCCTCTTCACATGACAAGAAGCAAAATCAGGTAACCCTGTGAGGAGGAATCGACAGCTTTCAAACTCAAACCCCAGGTTCAGGAATGGAGCCAGTAAGAGTATACCTGGCCTCCTGCAGAATCGAACAGAATAATATAAGAAATAGGAGCAGGAGAAGACCATACAGCCACTCGGTCTGCTCCACCATTCAGTACGATCATGACCGATCTTCAAACTCAACTCCACTTTCTCACCTCATCCCCAGATCCGTTGATTGGCTTAGAGCCCAAAGATTTGAGCCTTGAATATACTCAAAGACAGAGCACCACAACTCTCTGAGTTAGAGAATTCCAAAGATTCACAGCCCTTTGAGTGAAGAAATTTCTCCTCATCTCAGTCCTAAGTGGTCAACCTCTTATCCTGCGACTGTCGCCCATGTTCTAGATTCCCCAGCCAGGGGAAACAACCTCCCTGTCAATTCCTCTCAGAATCCTGTATGTTATAATGAATCACCTCTCATTCTTCTAAACTCCAGAGACTATCCACCCATTCTTTGCTCAAATGATAACCCCCTCATCCAAGGAATGAATCTAGTGAACCTTTGCTGTACCATCCCTGAGGCAAGCCTATCCTTCCTTAGATAGGGAGACCAAAACTGTACACAGTACTCCAGGTGTGGTCCTACCAACCCCCTGTATAATTGCAACTAGGATTCCTTGTTCTTGTGCTCCAATTCCCTTGCAACAACATGCCCTTTGCCTTCCTAATTGCTTGCTGTGACTGTACGTTATGTCTCTGTGTTTCATGTACAAGGACATCCAAATCCCTCTGAACACAAACATTTAATGTTTTCTCGCCTTTTAAAAAATATTCTGTTTTTCTATTCATCCCACCAGTGGGGCCAGCATGAGTATACCTAGTCTGATACAAGACCGAGGCCAGTATGGTTGATACAGGGCTGAGGGCAGTGTGAGTATACCTGGTCTGGTACAGGATTGAGGGGAATGCGCGTACATCTGGCCTGGTACAGGATTGAGGCCCGTATGGATACATCTGATAGAGGACTGAGGGCAGTGTGAGTACTTGGCCTGGTACAGGACTGGGGTCAGTATGAATATACCTGGCCTGATAGAGGACTGAGGGCAGTGTGAGTACCTGGCCTGATAGAGGACTGGGGTCAGTATGAATATACCTGGCCTGATAGAGGACTGAGGGCAGTGTGAGTACCTGGCCTGATAGAGGACTGGGGTCAGTATTAATATACCTGGCCTGATAGAGGACTGAGGGCAGTGTGAGTACCTGGCCTGATAGAGGACTGGGGTCAGTATGAATATACCTGGCCTGATAGAGGACTGAGGGCAGTGTGAGTACCTGGCCTGGCACAGGACTGGGGTCAGTATGAATATACCTGGCCTGAAAGAGGATTGAGGGCAGTGTGAGTATACCTGGCCTGATAGAGGACTGGGGTCAGTATGAATATACCTGGCCTGATAGAGGACTGAGGGCAGTGTGAGTACCTGGCCTGGCACAGGACTGGGGTCAGTATGAATATACCTGGCCTGATAGAGGACTGAGGGCAGTGTGAGTACCTGGCCTGATAGAGGACTGGGGTCAATATGAATATACCTGGCCTGATAGAGGACTGAGGGCAGTGTGAGTACCTGGCCTGGCACAGGACTGGGGTCAGTATGAATATACCTGACCTGAAAGAGGACTGAGAGCAGTGTGAGTATACCTGGCCTGGTACAGGACTGAGGGCTGTATGAGTAAACCTGGTCTGGCACAGTACTGGGGCCAGTATGCGTAAATCTGGCCTGCTACAGAACTGAGGGCAGTGTGACTATACCTGGCCTGGTACAGGACTGAGGCCTGTGTGAGTATACCTGCCCTGGTACAGGGCTGGAGCCACTATGAGTATACCTGGCCTGGTACAGGGTTGGAGCCACTATGAGTATACCTGGCCTGGTACAGGACTGGAGCCACTATGAGTATACCTGGCCTGGTAGAGGACTGAGGGCAGTGTGAGTCACTTCACTGTGTGAATGTGGAAATACCCATCCTGACAGTGGCAGTGTCACTAATTCCACACTTAATTCCGCCTCAGGTTCCAGGTTAATGGGGTATCCTCAGTACGTTGAGGTGCTGTTCATATTACAATCCTATAACAAGGAGAGTCCTTGAGTTAAACCCAGGTTGTCCCTCACTTCTGTAGGTTGTTGTAATGTGCCTTTAAGGGATAGCAGCATGACATAAGTAGAAGGGAAGTGCGTCATGTGATCCAGTCTCAGTTTCACTTTTGCTTTTGAGCAGAGCACACACACACACACACACCTCTGCTGCTGGTGTCTTCAAACTTTATACCTCTGTATAAATGTTCCCATGTGCCTTGTGTCAATAAATGGACCCACAATGTGTTTGCCCAATCCCTTATGAGTGATTGGTGCCTTTATATCATTATAAAAACACGACCCAGGTGTCTGCTCCTCACCTTCTCGTGATTGAGGTTCGAGATGATCAGGGATTTGCTATCACACGCTATGGAGTGAATCCATTCCTGGAACTTGTTGGTCCGCACCACCCAGTTATGGAGCCGATAGCAGGATAATTGGAAAGATTCATAACAACTTGCAAAGCTGGTCAATAACTGCAGCCTGAAATTTATAACAGTGGGTTAGAATGCAGAGGACTGGAGAGCTCAGTCAGAATAGAGAGTGCTGCATCGATTTACGAGAATGGTACCTGGACACCAAGGGTTAAGCTACAAGGAAAGATTAAGCTAGGGTTGTATTCCCTGGAATTGAGAATGTAAAAGGGTGACTTGATCGACGTATTCAGTATATTAAGTGGAACAGATGGGGTAGATAGAGAGAAACTATTTCCGCTGGTTGGGGAAGTCTAGGACTGGGGGACATTGTATAAAAATTAGAGGCAGGCCTTTCAGGAATGATAAATGCAAAATGCTGCGGGTGCTAGAAATCTGAAATAAAAACAGAAAATGCTGGAAAAACTCAGCAGGTCTGGCAGTATCTGTGGAAAGGGAAACAGGGTTAACGTTTCGACTCCATATGACCTGACCTGCTCTGAAGAAGGGTCATACGGACTGGAAACATTAACTCTCTGTTTCTCTTTCCACAGATGCTGCTGGACCTGCTGAGTTTTTCCGGCATTTTCTGTTGTTCTTTCAGGAGTGAGACTAGGAAACATTTCTTCATGCAAGGGATAGTAGAAGTTGGAACTATCTTCTGCAAACGGCAAATGTTGCTACATCAATGGTTAATTTTAAAACTGAGATTTATGCATTTTTGTTCACTAAAGGTATTAAGGATGTGGGGCAAAGAGGGATAACTGGAGTTAGCTTGCAGATTAGCCATGACCTCATCGAGTTTTGGATCAGGCTCAAGGAGCTTAATGGGGATATGGGAACTGGAGGAGGCAAATAGGACTGGAGGGGTCAGTCAGAAGAGGCAGGATTGAAGCACTCAGTCACAGTGAACAAGTCTCGAGCAGTCAGTGATCATTCACAATTTAGGAAGTGAATTGCAAGCAACGTGCTCCAGAGTTTATTTGGATCGTATCATACTGGCTGCTGAAAATCCAAGTCTTCCCTTCCAGGTTTTAAATGCTATGGAAACCATTGACATTACTAACTCCTGACATGTACACAATGGCATCACAATAATACACGTATTCAGGACAAGTCAACTTGCCAACAACTGAAAGAAGGTTCTGTATTAGTATATGAGGAAAAATCCTTGCTACGGAACTTTATTCATCATCAGCCGCTTTCTCCTGCTTTACTGGGAGGAAATAGGAACGTAGTAGTGGTAGGGGACAGTATAATTAGGGGGATAGATACTGTTCTCTGCAGACATGAGTGTGAGTTCCGAAGGCTGTGTTGCCTGCCAGGTGCCAGGGTTAAGGACATCTCCTCTGGGCTGGAGAGGAACTTGGAGTGGGAGGGGAGGGGATCCAGTTGTCGTCATCCACGTTGGTACCAACGACATTGATAGGACTAAAAAGGAGGCTCTGCTGGAAGAATTTGAACAGTTAGGAGCTAAATTAAAAAGCAGAACCTCCAAGGTAATAATCTCAGGATTATTACCTGAGCCATAGGCAAACTGGCATAGGGTAAATAAAGTCAAGGAGTTAAAAGCGTGGCTCAAAGATTGGTGTGGGAGGAATGGGTTTCAGTTTATGGGGCACTGGCACCAGTACTGGGGTAGAAGGGAGCTGTTCTGGTGGGACGGGCTTCACTTGAACCGTGCTGGGACCAGTGTCCTGGCGAATTGAATAATAGGGCTGTAGAGAGGGCTTTAGTCTAAATAGAAGTGGGTGGGGTTCTGGAAAGGGGATACGTAGGCTTACAAAGCACTTTCAGGAGGCTTTCGACAAAGTCCCACAAAGGAGATTAGCGTGTAAAATTAAAGCGCATGGGATTAGGGGTAGTGCACGGGGATGGATAGAAAACTGTTGGCAGACAGGAAACAAAGAGTAGGAATAAACGGGTCTTTTTCCGAATGGCAGGCAGTGACTAGTAGGGTACCGCAGGGATCGGTGCTGAGACCCCAGCTATTCACAATATATATTAATGATTTAGATGAGGGAATTAAATGTAATATCTCCAAATTTGCAGATGACACAAAGCTGTGTGGAAGGGTGAGCTGTGAGGAGGATGCAGAGATGCTCCAATGTGATTTGGACAAGCTGAGTGAGTGGGCAAATGCATGGCAAATGCAGTATAATGTGGATAAATGTGAGGTTATCCATTTCGGTAGCAAAAACAGGAAGGCAGATTATTATCTGAATGGCTATAAATTGAGAGAGGGAAATGTGCAACGAGACCTGGGTGTCCTTGTACACCAGTCGCTGAAGGTAAGCATGCAGGTGCAGCAGATGTTAAAGAAGGCAAATGTTATGTTGGCCTTCATAGCCAGAGGATTCGAGTACAGGAACAGGGATGTCTTGCTGCAATTGTACAGGGCCTTGGTGAGACCAGACCTGGAACATTGTGTGCAGTTTTGGTCTCCTTATCTGAGGAAGGATGTACTTGCTATAGAGGGAGTGCAGTGAAGGTTTACCAGACTGATTCCTGGGATGGTGGGACTGACATATGAGGAGAGATTGAGTTGATTAGGGTTATATTCGCTGGAGTTCAGAAGAATGAGGGGGAATCTCATAGAAACCTATAAAATTCTAACAGGACTAGACAGGGTAGATGCAGGAAGGGTGTTCCCGATGGTGGGGGAGTCCAGAACCAGGGATCACAGTGTGAGGATATGGGGTAGACCATTTAGGACTGAGATGAGGAGAAATTTCTTCACCCAGAGAGTGGTGAGCCTGTGGAATTCATTACCACAGAAAGTAGTTGAGACCAAAACATTGCCTGTTTTCAAGAAGGAGTTAGATATAGCTCTTGGGGCGAAAGGGGTCAAAGGGTATGGGGAGAAAGCGGGAGCAGGCTATTGAGTTGGATGATCAGCCATGATCATAATGAATGGCAGAGCAGGCTCAAAGGGCCGAATGGCCTACTCCTGCTCCTAGTTTCTATGTTTCTATGTTTCTAAAAGGATATGGCAGCCTTGCAGGGCAGCTATTTAGGTAATGATACCCAGAGTGTGACAGGAAGGAACAGAGTGTACAAACGTAAAAAAACAGCAGCAAATAGGGTCAAAGGGGGAAAAAATGAAAGGGAGCAAAATTAATGGCCCTTTACTTAAATGCACATAATATTCGGAACAAAATAAATGAATTAACGGTGCAAATAGAGGTTATTGGGTATAATCTTTTAGCCATTACAGAGACCTGGTTACAAGGAGATCAAAGCTGGGAACTAAATATTCAGGGGTATGTGACTTTTCGAAAGGACAGACAGGAAGGAAAGGGCAGTGGGGCAGCTTTGTTAGTACAAGATGGAATAAGTACGATAGCAAGAAAGGATCTTGGATTGGAAGATGTAGAATCCATATGGGTGGAGGTAAGAAATAACAAGGGGAAGAATACACTGCTGGAAGTAGTCCATAGGCCCCCTGACAGTAGCTATGCTGTAGGACAGAGAATAATCACGAGATAATGAGGGCATGTAAAAAAGACAGTACATTAATCATGGGTGACTTTAATCTTCATGTAGATTAGGGAAAATCAAATTGGCAGAGGTAGACATGAGCAAGAATTCATAAAATGTATTCAGGGCAGTTTCATAGAACAATATGTTGTGAATCCAACCAGGGATCAGGCTATTTTGGATCTGGTAATGTGTAATGAGGCAGATTTAATAAATGATCTCAGAGTAAAGGGTCCCTTCGGAAACAGCGACCATAATATGGTAGAATTTAGCATTCAGTTTGAGAGGGAGAAACTTGGGTTGGAAACAACTGTGCTAAACTTAAATAAGGGTAATTACAAAGGAATGAGGGCAGAGTTGGCTGGAATGGACTGGGAAAGGAGTTTAGCAGAAAAGACGGTTGATGAACAATGGCAGACATTTAAGAAAATAGTTCATGACTCTCAACAAAGATATATCCCAGTGAGGAAGAAGGATTCAAGGAAGGAGATAAGCTACCCATGGTTAACCAAGGAAGTTAAGAACAAATCAAAAGCAAAAACATACAACGTGGCAAAGATTAGTGGCAAGACAGAGGATTGGGAAAGTTTTAAAAACCAACAAAAGATGACCAAAAAAATAAAGAGGGAGAAAATAAACTTTGAGGGTAAACTAGCAAGTAATATAAAATTAGACAGTAAGAGCTTCTTTAAATATATAAAAAGGAAGAGAGGGGCCAAAGCGAACATAGGCCCCTTAGAGAATGAGGCTGGGGAAATAATAATGGGGAACCAGGAAATGGCAGAGGAGTTGAATAAATGCTTTGCTTCAGACTTCATGGTAGAAGATACTAATAGCATTCCAAAAATACTAAATAATCAAGGGGCAAAAGGCGGCAGAAGGAAATAAATACAATAACTATCACTAGAGAAAAAGTACTCGGGAAACTAATGGGGCTAAAGGCAGATAAGTCCCCTGGCCCTGATGGGTTGCATCCCAGGATATTAAAGGAAGTAGCTACACAAATAGTGGATGCACTGGTAGCAATCTTCCTTGGATCCTGGAAAAGCCCCAGAGGATTGAAGAACAGCCAATGTAACACCCTTATTCAAAAAGGGAGACAAAAAACAGGTAACTATAGGCTAGTCAGCTTAACACCTGTCATTGGGAAAATGTTAGTCTATTATAAAGGATGTAATAGAGAGTATTTAGAAATGTATTATCTAATCAAGCAGAGTCAGCATGCCTTCATGAAGGGGAAATTTGCCTAACAAATTTATTAGAACTCTTTGAGGAGGTAACAAGCAGTATAGATAAAGGGGAACCAGTAGATGTAATATATTTGGATTTCCAAAAGGCGTTCGATAAGGTACCGCACATAAGATTACTTAATAAGATAAGAGCCCATGGTGTTGGGGGTAGTACATTAGCATGGATAGAGGATTGGCTAGCTAATAGAAGACAGAGAGTTGGGATAAGAGGGGCATTTTCAGGATGGAAACTTGTAACTAGCAGAGTGCCACAGGGATCAGTGCTGGGGCCACAATTATTTACAATATATGTTGATGACTTTGATGAGGGAAGTGAATGTACTATCACCAAGTTTGTGGATGACACCACCAAGTTTGTGGATGACACAAAAATAAGTGGGAAGGCAAGTGGTGAGGATGACACAAAGGGTCAACAGAGGGATATAGACAGGATAAGTGAGTGGGCAAAAACTTGGCAGATGGAATATAATGTGGGAAAGTGTGAGGTTATGCACTTTGGCAGGAAGTATAGAGGAGCTGAATATTATTTAAATGAAGAAATACTTTTGACAGTCGATGGGGGTCAATGTCAAGGAGGAACTCCAAGAGGTGAAGAGCCAGCAAGCTTTGCCTCGGAGGCCTCCAAGATCATCTTCCGTTCCAGAATCCACTCCGTGGAGCAGGATGAGACGTGCTCACGTTTCTTCTTCCAAAAGGTACACAGAGAGAGCTCTGTGATCAGCAGCCTGAAGGAAGAAGACGGCTCAGTAAAGTCATCACAGTCCGACATTTTGAGGATCAGCAAATCCTTTTATGACGGATTGTATGACGTGAAGCCCACGGACAGCACGGCCTCCCAGTCCTTCCTGTCCTCTATCATGGAGGTCTTAGACAACAGTATGCGGGAGAGCCTGGACAAACCGCTAACTCCTGATGAACTGACTAAGGCCCTTGAGTCCTTCGAGAAGAGTAAAACTCCCGGAAGCGACGGCTTGCCGGCGGAGTTGTATTCGGCTCTGTGGGACTTGATCGGCCCAGACCTGCTAGAAGTGTACGAGAGTATGTTTCTGGCCGGCAGCATGTCAGAATCCATGAGGAAAGGCATTATCACCCTCATCTACAAGCACAAGGGGGGAAGGGAGGAAATTAGAAATTGGCGACCCATTTCACTGTTGAATGTGGACTATAAGATTCTGTCCAAGGTCATCGCAAATCGGGTCAAATCCGTTCTGGAATTGGTGATTCACCCTGACCAGACCTGCACTGTGCCGGGCAGGAAGATCTCTGACAGCCTCGCGCTGCTCAGGGATACGATTGCCTATGTTCAGGACAGGGGTGTGGATACCTGCCTCATCAGCTTGGATCAGGAGAAGGCCTTTGACAGAATATCGCACACCTACATGGTGGATGTGCTCTCCAAAATGGGGTTTGGGGAGGGAATTCAAAATTGGATCCAACTGCTCTACACTAACATCAGTAGCGCAGTCTGAATCAATGGGTGGGAAACAGATAGCTTTCCTATTAAATCTGGAGTCAGGCAGGGCTGTCCTCTCTCGCCTGTTCTTTTCGTGTGTTGCATAGAACCCTTTGCCGAGTCCATCAGGAAGGATCCGGGCATAAGAGGAGTGACGATCCCAGGCAGTGGAGGCACTCAGGTAAAAGCCTCCCTGTACATGGATGATGTCACCGTCTTCTGCTCGGATCCGCTGTCGGTGCGCAGACTGATCCACATCTGCGACCAGTTCGAACTGGCCTCGGGAGCCAAGGTAAATCGTGGGAAGAGCGAGGCCATGTTCTTTGGGAACTGGGCTGACCGATCCTTTGTCCCCTTCACTGTCAGGGCTGACGGCCTGAAGGTGCTGGGGATATGGTTCAGAGGGACCAGGGCATGCGTTAGAAACTGGAAGGAGCAAGTGTCTATGGTGAAAAGGAAACTGGGCATGTGGGAGCGACGCTCCCTCTCCATTGCGGGTAAGAACCTGGTCATCAGGTGTGAGGCACTCTCGCTGTTGCTGTACGTGGCACAGGTCTGGCCCATTCCACACTCCTGCGTGGTGGCCATCACTCGAGCCATCTTCCGCTTTATCTGGAGGTCAAAAATGGATCGTGTCCGCAGGGACGCGATGTACAAGCCTCTAGATAAAGGGGGAAAAAACGTGCCCAACATCACCCTCATACTGATGGCCACCTTTGTGTGTGGCTGCATCAAGCGGTGCGTAGACCCTCAGTACGCAAACACCAAGTGTCACTATGTGCTGAGGTTCTACCTGTCCCCGGTGTTGCGAAGGATGGGTCTGGCCACGCTGCCGCGGAACGCTCCAAGTAGCTGGACCGTGCCGTACCACCTGTCCCTCGTGGAAAAATTTATGCAGAAAAACACCTTTGACCACAAGTCCATCAGGCAGTGGTCAGCACGTAACGTCTTAGAGGCCCTGGGGGAAAAGGAGAGGGTGGATCCTGTGGGATGGTTCCCCGAGCAGACTGTCAAAGTCATTTGGCAGAATGCCTCATCGCCAGAACTTTCCAACAAGCACCAAGACGTGGCTTGGCTGGTGGTGAGAAAGGCCCTCCCTGTCAGATCCTTCCTACACGCCAGGAGTCTCACCCCCTCCGCACGTTGCCCTCGAGGTGGCTGTGGTGGGGAAGAGACCGTTGTTCACCTCCTTGTGGATTGTGCCTTTGCAAAGAAGGTCTGGAGAGAGATGCAGTGGTTGCTGTCGAGGTTCATCCCGAGCAGTTCTGTGACACAGGACTCTGTGCTCTACGGGCTGTTCCCAGGGACACACACCGAGACAAACATCAACTGCAGCTGGAGGATCATCAACTCGGTGAAAGAGGCGCTTTGGTCTTCCCGAAACTTGTTGGTCTTCCAGCACAAAGAGTTGTCCCCGACCGAGTGTTGCGGACTGGCACAATCCAAAGTCCAGGACTACGTGCTGAGGGACGCACTAAAGCTTGGGGCAGCTGCCGCAAAGGCGCAATGGGGAAGGGTCGCTGTCTAAGACCTTTCTGCCACAGCGCACCGAGGGGCTGGGAACTGTTTAAACCCCCTCGGGCTGTACAGCTCAAAATGAAAGGCTGTAAATGATTGTAATATTGTTTGTACTGATGAACCTGGTGATACATGTTGTAAAAGTTGAACCTGATTGTACCTTTGTAATGGTGTTTTTGAAATGGTTTGGAATGTGGTTGAAGATATTTTATGAATAAAGTATATTTTTGCAAAAAAAAAAGCTGCAGCACAGAAGGATTTGGGGGTCCTTGTGCATGAATCCCAAAAAGCCAACATACAAGTTCAACAAGTAATAGGGAAGGCAAATAGAATGTTGGCCTTTATTTCAAAGGGAATGGAGTATAAAAATAGGGAAGTCTTGCTAAAACTATACAAGGCACTAGTTAGGCCATACCTAGAATACTGTGACCAGTTTTGGTCCCCTTACCTAAGGAAAGACATATTGACATTAGAGGCAGTCCAGAGAAGGTTCACTAGGTTGATCCCGGGTATGGAGGGATTTTCTTATGAGGAGAGGTTGAGTAGGTTGGGCCTGTACTCATTGGAGTTTATAAGAATGAGAGGTGACCTTATTGAAACATATGAAATTCTTAGGGAGCTTGACAGGGTAGATGCTAAGAGGTTGTTTCCCTTTGTGGGAGAATCTAGGACCAGAGGGCATAATCTCAGAGTAAGGGGGTGCCCATTTAAAACAGAGACGAGGAGGACTTTCTTCTCTCAGAGGGTAGTCAACCTGTGGAATTCTTTACCACAGAGGGCTGTAGAGGTTGGGTCATTAAGTATATTCAAGGCTGAGATAGACAGATTTGTAATCAGTAAGGGAATCAAGGGTTATGGGGAAAAGGCAGGAAAGTGGAGTTGAGGATTACTGGATTAGCCATGATCTCATTGAATGGCAGAGCAGACTCGAAGGGCCGAATTGCCTACTTCTAAGTCTTATGCTCTACTGGTAATCCTTCAACCTCGCTCTCACCCTACTTTGCACTTCTGAATCTGAACCACAGAAGGCCTTGTTTACACTATGGGCTGGAATCTGCAGCCCAGGTCATGAGTCCTCCGCTATATTGGCACCTTCAGAGAGATCCATCCTGCAATCACTGACCTCACTGTTCACATGTGCCCTGAAGATTGACCAGGCCTTACAATGGTGAGCTATATCAGGAGCGATATATGAACCCTGCACACTTGTACACTGCCCAAGGGGCACTGTGAGATGGAGGCTGCTGGCACTGTAGATTAGATTGAGGTAAATGGCATCATTACTCAAGGTGTCATCTGCTGCTGAAACCTCCATCCATGCATTGGTTACCTCTAGGCTCGACTATTCCAATGCACTCCTCCCACATTGTACCCTCCATAAACTGGAGGTCATCCAAAATTGTTGCCTGTGTCTTAAATTGCATCAAGACCGGTTTCCCTATCGTCCTGTGCTCGCTGACCCACATTGGCTCCCAGTCAAGGAATATCTTGATTTTAAAATTCTGAGTCTTGTTTTCACATCCCTCCATGGCCTTATCCCTCCCTATCTCTGTAATTTCTTCCCACAAGCCTCTGAGATATCTGCGCTCCTCAAATTCTGGCCTCAGTGAATCCCTAATCAGAATTTCTCCACCTTCGGTTGCCTAGGCCCCAAGCTCTGGAATATCGATCTTAAAGCTCTCCACCTCTCTTTCCTCCTGTAAGATTCTCTTTAAAACTGATCTCTTTAACCAAGCTTTTGGTGACCTGACCTAATATCTTCTTACGTGGTTCCATGCCATATTTAGTTTTGTTATGCTCCTGTGAAGCACCTTGGGGCATTTCATTATGTTACAGGCGCTATTTAAATATGAGTTACTGTTGTTGCAATTTCTAAGGACATTTCAGGTAAAGTCAAAAGGTCTGGGGACAAGGCGAACTAGAGTGGGTCATGCTTGTCACAGAGGTCACCCAGTGCCAGATCTCAGGCCCTGGTTGCTGAACAAAGCCAACAGAAATTAGTCACAAACATTCCAGCACCCTGAACCAAAGCTAGAGACAGTGGACAGAGGGGATGACACAGAGATTGCCCTTCCCCCCTCCCCCAGCCCCATTCCACTCAATTAAACAAGTGTTTTCACTGCTCTTCAATGACATCAGAATAGAATGTCTTTTCCGGCTGAGAAAAAAGTGTCTCTCTCAGTGAGATGGACAGAATTTACATTTATATAAACGTCTTTCACAATCACAGGGCACCCCAAAGTACTTTACAGCCAAATGAAACACTTTCAAAGCTTAGTCACTGTTGTAATGTAGAAAATGCAGCAGCCACTTTGCAGACAGCACGACCCCACGCACAGCAATAAGATGAATGTTTGATATGGTTTTTAGGTGTTGACTGAAGGATAAACACGACAGCAAAATGTAAATTGGCTTTTGGGGCAGAGAATAATGAGGATGTTTTATTCGATAGGCATTGCCAGGGCTGGAGAGTAATCCATAAATATACTCACCGTTCCTCGGTGTATATTTTCATTGACTGAAGCTTGCTGCTCAGGAGCTGAATCCTCTGTCTGTCACTGGCTGTTACCATGTGCCCCATCTTGGTGTTATTCTGCTGTGTGTTGCCCCCTGGTGAAAATGGAAGGACCTTGGTGCGCCTGGTTAATTCATGGTTCCGAGGGCTCTCCGAATCTCTCTCGGCTGGAGTACACCGAGCCCCAAGACTCTGCAGCACGTCATCCACCCGGCGGATCTCTTGGTGCAGCTTCTGAAAGTAAAAACGACGACAAGGGCTTGATTTCTCATCCTCTGCCATCCCTTCATCAGGCATCGCGCTAGGGAAATGTTCAAGCATGCCAATCAATAATGGTTACATAGGAACAGGGGTAGGCCTCGAGCCTGCCCTCCCATTCACTGCAATCATGGCTGATCCGCATCGTAACCCCATTTATCCACCTTAGCTCCATTTCCTTTGATACCGTTACCCAATAAAAAAATCTATTGATCCCCAATGTCTACAAGCCTTGTGGAGAGAATTCCTGATGAGATAGTAATCTTTGTATGAAGAAGGATTTCCTGATTTCACATCTGAATGATCTGGCTTTAATTTTGTTACATCCTCTTGTTTTGAATTCCCTGACCAGAAGAAATTGTTTCCTTACATCTACCCTATTGAATTCTTTTGGCATTTTAAAAATCTCCATCATATCACCCCTTACACTCAAAGAAATCCAGTCCCACATGGTGAATCTCCCACCAGCCTGACCACGCGAGATACTGAGGCTCTAAGGGATCGAAAGGTAGTCAGAGGACAGTCAACTCGCCTGCATTTGTGCGCAATGGGGTCCCTGCACCAGGTTTCCAGCTAGTTCTCTCTGCCAGATAAGGAAATTGACTGGGAAAATAGGAAACCAAAGAAAGCCTGAAAAATAATTTACTTACATTACTCAAACCTCACAAGATCATAATTGGATAGTGGCATCTGTGAGGGATCCATGGGGAAAGTGATGAGTTGTTCTTTAGATCGGCTGAGAACCCAGGACTGCCCCAAGCCCACTGACCAGGACCAGGTTCACTGACCAGGACCAGGTTCACTGACCAGGAACAGGCACACTGACCAGGACCAGGCCCACTGACCAGGACCAAACCCACTGACCAAGACCAGGTCCAAACCCACTGACCAAGACCAGGCCCAAACCCACTGACCACGACCAGCTCACTGACCAGGTCCAAGCTCACTGACCAGGATCAGGCTCACTGACCAGGACCAGGCCCAAACCCACTGACCAGGACCAGGCCCACTGACCAGGACCAGGCCCACAGTAGGCCCAGAGTCATTGGGCAAGCTTTGAATATTGATTTTGCCATCAATAAAGTGTTGCATTCTGCTTTTAGTCAAAATTACATTTGATGAAAGAACAAGCAATTATTTACATAACCTGTTTCATGACCTCAGGATATCCCAAGCCTTTTACAGCCAATGAACTACTACTTATAGTGCTGTTTGTAGAAAACATGGTAGCCAATTTGTGCACAGTAATGCCCCACAAACAGCAATGTAATAATGACTGTTTAGAGAAATGCTTTTGTGTATGGTTGTCTTTTGCATACTGTGGCTTGCCATAGTCATGTGACCTCTGAAGTCATCTTGGGTAAAACAAAAGTTTGAGGCAGAAGTCATTTTTACACACCACATGGAACATGGTGTCAGGAGTGTGCAGCTGAAATTGAGTGGATTTAGATAGCTGTAAGAGAGCCAGCAGCTGTGAGCAGCAGAGAATAATTTAAACTTCAGTCTGCAACTTTGTACAGGAATTTGACTGCTGGGTGAGTCAGTGTGGCTTTGAATATTCCAGTACTGGCTCCTATGGAGATGAAGGGAGGTTAGAAAATGAATCGGAAATTCTTCCAGTCTCAATGGCAGAACTGAGTTTGCCACAGAGTTAAACAAGAAACCTGAGCAAATAAGTGGGGCAACTCTTGTTATCAGTGCTGGGGAAGAGTGCTACAAGCTGTACTGCACCCTAGACCTTACTGAGGAGTGGGAGAGCCAGTCTTGTGAAATTTGGAGGCCTTGAAGATTCACTTTGATCCCTCCGTGAATGTTATTTATGAACACTAAGTGTTCAACAACAGAGCTCAGGAAGAGGGAGAGAATATTGATCAGTATGTGACTGCGCTGAGACATCTAGCTGAATCTTGTGAGTTTGGGAAACTGAAGGATGATCTCAGCAGAAATAGCATTGTAGTCATTTGGTTGTACAGAACTTGACTATTGCTGAAAGAAGAGATGTCTAAGCTTTTTGTCTTGCACTCATCAGGACACTTGCAAGAATACCAATATAAGTGGGGGGGGGAAATCACAATTTATACCGTATGTGAAGAGAGTGCTGATTGGTTGGCAAGTGGCATTGCCATGGAGAATGCACCATTCTGATGGTGACTGACAGTTAACTGCCAAGCATTGTTTGAAATTTAAATCAGGCAGCTTGACCCCGATTAGTTGAGGCATTGCCCTGAGGAATGAGTCAGCAAATGGCTGTCACTTATTTTGTTTAGCTGAAACAGGCGCAATGTGTGTACACGTTCTTTCAGTCTGCAAAGAACAGAGCCCCGCGTATTAATATATGTAGCTTCAAGTATATGCAAATGCGCCACATTATGAACCTGACTTGAAATCTTAAGTTGGTTGTCAGCGTAATTCTTAGCACATTGAAGATTATGTAGCAAATGTTGTCCAATCGCGGAATCACATCTAATGTTGGACACAGTGTTTTGAGTTTTGCAAGCACGAGCTGGTAAAACTCAAAACACAGTTTTGACCCAAAGGTAAAGTTGAAGCTATATGATGGAACGATGCTCATCCCAAGAGGACAAACTAAGATGAGAGCCCAATGTGAAGAAAGAAGATCTACTGTTCCAAATAGTAGACACAAAGCAAAATCCCCTCATCTCTGTGAAACAAGTCAAAAGCTTGGACTGGTAACCCTCCATGTACCAGAAGAGGTTTGCAGTGTTTTGCATGGCACAAAGCCATTGACTGCCGAACAGATCCTGACAAATTACAAAGATGTTTTCACAGGTCTTGGGTGTCTTCCTGGTGAATATTATCTTGAAGTAGATGAGAGTGCGAGACCCACTCAGCATCTTCCGAGGAGAGTTCCAGCTGCCCTCAAATCCAGCTTAAAGACAAGATAGAGGAGATTGAAAAGATAGGAGTAATCAAAAAAGTGACACTTCCGACAGAGTGAATGAGCAGTATGGTAGCAGTGAAAAACCTGGATAGCTGAGAGTAGGTATAGATTCAAAGGACCTCAATAAAGCTTTGGAGAGATCTCACTGCCCCTTTCCAACCATTGAAGAAATTTTGCCACAACTTGCCAAGGCAAATGTCTTTACCACCCTAGATGTGAAGGATAGATACTGGCAAGTGAAGTTGCATGAAAGCAGCAGTTTTATGACTAGGTTCTGGATACCATTTGGGAGATACAGACGGTTGCGCATGCTGCTTGGCATTTCTACTGCTCTGGAATAGCAAAGAGCATGTGTTAGTCAATGATTTTCCAGGAGTTGAAGTGAATGTGGATGATTGGTTAGTCTATGGATGGGAGATACGATGGAAGAAGCCATTGCAGACCATGATCAGAATCTAGTGAGACTGCTGGCGAGAGCTCGCCACATGAACTGAAGCTGAGCAAGAAAAATCTGTGCCTGAAGGTGACTGAAGTCAAGCACTTAGGTCATGTACTAACAGCAAAAGAACTTCGCCCTGACAAGGTGCAAGCTGCAGCAGAGGAGCAGCAACCAACAAAATGTGAAGATGGTGCGACGATTTGTTAGATTTGTGAACTACCCAGCAAAGCTTTTGCCCAATTTGTCATCGGAGTGTGAACCTCGACATAAGCAAACGATGTTCAGTGATATTGGGGCACAGAATAAGAAGCAGCTTTCACTCACATCAAAGAACTAGTGATGACAATGCCAGTAATACTATGAGATCAACAACAAAGCCCCTCTGTAGTGTGATGCCAGTGAGACAGGACTTGAAGAAACCCTTATGCAGCAAGGACAACCAGTTGTGTTTGCATCTAGAGCATTAACGCAAACTGAATGACGCTATGCACAGATTGAGAAAGAGTTCCTGATTATTGTCCTTTGTGAGCATTTTAAGCAGTACCTGTTTGGTAGAGAGAAAGTGGTTTAGAATCTGACCACAAGCCACTTCAAAGCATCTTTCTCAAACCACTTCTATCTGTTCCAAAGCATCTGCAAAGGATGTTACTTTTTTTGCACGGATATCATTTGAAAATGAAGTACAAGCAAGGAAGTAGATGTACACCACTGACATTCTGTTGAGAGCTACACTCCCTTTGATGAAAGTTGATGAGTACCGACTGTGAAATCTTCTAGATTCAATGAGAAACAACAGCAAGACATGCTGTGGAAGTCATCAACCCAGCAGAGACAGTGAATCTGACAGACAAGCATCTTGTTCAGATCAAGCAAACTGCCCAATGAGATGTGTATCTCCAAGTGCTGCAGGAAGTAGTGATGAAAGGAGGGCCTGATAACATCAAAGTTACACCTGTTGCTGTACAAAGGAACTTCAGTCATCATCCCTAAGGAGATGTGGAAAGAGATATTGAAGTGCATCCATGCAAGTCATCAAGGAATTGAGTCTAATATGTGGAAGGCAAGAGAAGTGCTCTATTGGCCAAACACGAGCAATGAGATTAAGGACCACATCAGCCAATGTAGTGCTTTAATGAGCATCAAGCTAAGCAAGCTAAAGAACCACTTGCTCATGACATCCCAGAACAGACTAGAAAGAACAACAGTTTTAGTTCATGCATGAGGATTTTCTTTATAGACCAGGGGCCCTCAGCTCCTGACCTTATTATAGCCTTGGTCCAAAAGAGCTGAACTCAGGAGGTGAGAGTGACTGCCGTTGACATCAAGGCCGAATGTGCATCAAGGACCCTAGCAAAACTGGAGTCAAAGGGAATCAGTGGGAAAACTCTCCACTGGCAGGAGTCATACCTAGCACAAAGGAAGATCATTGTGGTTGTTGGAGGCCAATTATCTCACTCCCAGGGAATCACTGCAGGAGTTCCTCAGGGTAGCGTCCTAGGCCCAACTATCTTCAGCTGCTTCATCAATGACCTCCTTCCATCATAAAATCTGAAGTGGGGATATTTGCTGATGATTGCACAATGTTCAGCACCATTCATGACTCCTCAGATACTGAAGAAGTCCATGTCCATATGAAGCAAGACCTAGACAATATCCAGACTTGGGCTGACAAGTAGCAAGTAACACAAGTGTCAGGCAATGACCATCTCCAACAAGAGAGAATCTAACCATCTTCATGTGATGTTCAATGGCATTACCATCACTGGATCCCGGGCTATCAGCATCCTGGAGGTTACCATTGACCAAAAATTGAACCATGCATATAAATACTGTGGCTACAAGAGTGGGTCAGAGGCTAGAAATCCTGCAGCAAGCAACTCACCTCCTGACTCCCCAAAGCTTGTCCACCATTTACAAGGCACAAGTCAGGAGTTTGATGGAATACTCCCCACTTGCCTGGATGGGTGCAGCTCCCACAACACTCAAGGAGCTTGACACTATCCAGGACAAGCAGCCCACTTGATTGGCACCCCATCCACCACCTTCACCATTCACTCCCTCCACCATCTATACACACTGGTAGCAGTGTGTGCCATCTACAAGATGCACTGCAGCAACTCACCAAGTCTCCTTCAACAGCACCTTCCAAACCCACGACTTCTACCACCAAGAAGGACAAGGGCAGCAGATAGATGGGAACTCCATCACCTGGAAGTTCCCCTCCAAGTCATTCACCATCCTGACTTGGAAATATATCACCATTCCTTCACTGTCACTGGGTCAAAATTCTGGAACTCCTTTCCTATCAGCACTGTGGGTGTACCTACACCACATGAAATGCAGCAGTTCAAGAAGGCAGTTCACCACCACCTTCTCAAGGGCAATTAGGGATGGGCCATAAACGTTGGCCTAGCCAGTGACGCCCACATCCTGTGAAAGAATTTTACAAAGGACCATGTATGAGGGTAACTTGCAACTGCAAATGATAGTGCATGCAATGCGTTTTGTCTTTTTATGAAAGGGGGATGTTTGGAGAAAAGCATGATTGCTTTTTGTGTACTGTGGCTTGCCATGGTCATGTGGCCTCTGAGATCACCTTGGGTAAAATAAAAGTTTGGGGCAGAAGCCATATTTACATGCCACAATGATCAGACAATGGAACAATGATCAGACAATGGAACAATGATCAGACAATTTGTTTTGGTGGTGTCAGCTGAGGGATAAATATTGACCAGGGCATTAGGGATAACTCCCCTGCTCTTCTTCAAAGTAGCTAAGAGGGTAGCTGAAGCCTCAGTTTAAACATCTCATCCAATGGACATAACCTCCAGCAGCTAGTGTAGCACTCCCTCTACTGCACTGAAGTGTCAGCCTAGATTTTGTACTCGAGTCTCTGGAGTGAGAGGCAAGAGTGTCACAAGGGGACAGAGAGTCAATCAGCAGCTACCAGAGATTAACCTCACCCTAAACCTCAACAAATGGATTTTGGGCCTCAGGGGAATGTAAAGGGAAACAAATTCTCACCACAAATATCTTTCTGTATTTGGGATTGTGACTCTGATCACTGTTGTCCGTGCACAGATCCGACTCCAGCTGCATCACCCTCTCTGCCACTGAGGAAAGTGTTTGGAGGAGAGATTCCTTCTTTTCATCAGAGTATCTAGGAAACAGAAGGTAAATCAGCAAAGCAACTACCTGTGTACAAAACCAGTTACAAAGAAACGTACCATCAATTCAAGGTCAAATATCCCATCAGTAGTGTTCAATTTTTTTTTGTGTTTGATAATATGAGCCTGGTAGCTAATCTGTGCTCACTGTATTTGATTGGTTAAACTGGGCTTAAACAGACACCACAGAAGCTACTAGAAGCTAGAGCTGGGATAAGCATGCTGCAGACATTTTGTGATACGAACATACATATGAACATATGAATTAGATGGAGTAGGCCATTCAGCCCCTCGAGTCTGCTCCGCCATTCAGTAAGATCATGACTGATCTGATTGTGGCCTCAACTCCACATTCCGTCTGCCCCTGGTAACCTTTGACTCTCTTGTTAGTCAGGAATCTATCTACCTCTGCCTTAAAAGTATTTCTTGACCCTTCCTCCACTGCGTTCTGGGAAAAAGAGTTCCAAAGATAATTGTGATTGCAGAGATCAATCTGGAATTATAAAGCTAGCCTTAGTAATGGTGACCATGAAGCTATCATTAATTGTTGTAAAAACCCATCTGGTTCACTAATATCCTTTAGGGGAAGGAAACCTGCCGTCTTTACCTGGTCTGGCCTACATGTGACTCCAGACCTAGAGCAATGTGGTTGACTCTTAACTGCCCCTGAAATGGCTGAGCAAGCCACTCAGTTCGAGGGCAATTAGGGATGGACAGCAAATGCTGACCTTGTCAGCAACGCCCACATCCCATGGAAGAACTTTTTAAAAATTAAAATTCTTGTAAATTTAGAAACTCGTGTCATCTCTGTATTGCTCTCAGATATAAAAAATGTACAACACCACCTCCACTCTTTTTTTTTATTCATTCACAGGATGTGGGCTTCTGCTGGCTGGGCCAGTATTTATTGCCCATCCCTAAATGCTCTTGAGAAGGTGATGGTGAGCTGCCTTCTTGAACCGCTGCAGTCCATGTGGTACAGGTACACCCACAGTGTTGTTAGGAAGGGAGTTCCAGGATTTTGACCCAGCGACAGTGAAGGAATGGCGATATATTTCCAAGTCAGGATAATAAGTGGCTTGGAGGGGAACTTCCAGGTGGTGGTGTTCCCATGTGTCTGCTGCCCTTGTCCTTCTAGATGGTAGAGGTCGTGGTTTTGGTGAGGCTAAGGAGGGATTGGTGAGTTCCTGCAGTGCATCTTGTAGATGGTAAACACTGCTGCCACATTGCACCAGTGGTGGAGGGAGTGAATGTTTGTGGATGTGGTGCCAATCAAGCAGTTGCTTTGTCCTGAATGGTATCGAGCTTTTTGAGTGTTGTTGGAGCTGTACTCATCTAGGCAAGTGGGGAGTATTCCATCACACTCCTGACTTGTGGCTTGTAGATGGTGGACAGGCTTTGGGAAGTCAGGAGGTGAGTTACTTGTCACAGGATTCCTAGCCTCCTGACCTGCTCTTGTAGCCACAGTATTTATATGGCCAGTCCAGTTCAGTTTCTGGTCAATGGTAACCCCAAGGATGTTGATATTGGGGGATTCAGTGACAGTAATGCCATTGAACATCAAGGGGCGATGATTAGAGTCTCTCTTGTTGGAGATGGTCATTGCCTGGCAATTGTGTGATGCAAATGTTACTTTCCACTTGTGAGCCCAAGCCTGGATATTGTCCAGGTCTTGCAGCATTTGGATGTGGACTGCGTCAGTATCTGAGGAGTCACGAATGGTGCTGGACATTGTGCAATCATCAGCGAGTCATGGTTTTCAGCCCACATCACAATCAAGGCTTGTGCTGATCAAGCTGTACTCCTGTTTTCCTGTAATACCCGAGAATAACTTCCTATCAGTGTCTAATGTTGACTGTGATTAGGTAGAACTCGCGAATCACAATCAGGCTATGAGTGAAAATATTTGTAATAGATCCAGGCTGGATACAATAGATTCCGTTTCTTTTTGACCTTCTGTCATTGGCTTTCAAACTGAAAAATGAAAACAATGTGAAGGATTCTTCCTCAGCATTTCCCAAACCCACGACCTCCTGCACCTAGAAGGACGAGGGCAGCAAGCACATGGGAACACCACCAGCGGCTAGTTCCCCTCTGAGTCACACACCATCCTGGCGTGGAAGTGTGTCTCTGTCCCTTCACTGTCACTGGGTCAAAATCCATCCCTAAACAGAAACACCTTCATCACAGTGACTGTAGCAGTTCAAAAAGACGACTCACCACCACCATCTGTAAGAGCAATTAGTAATGGGCAATAAATGCTGGCTTTACCAGTGATGCCCACATCCCAGCAATGTTTTTTTAAAGTATATTTCCAGTATTCTTATAGCTCAATTATTTCAACTTAATTTTGTCACATCACTTTTCTCAGGTGCTGAAGGAGCTATCTCCGTACTGAGAGATGGATTTGCCAAAGATCCTTTTGCAGCTTTTTCAAATGGCTATTTGTGTGTGATCTTTAACAGTAAGTGGCAATAGTATATTCGACTGTGGGAGGCATCATAGCACAGCACTATTCTCCCTTTACCTGATATCCACATGTGCATGATGACGTCGCAAAAGAGAAGCCAGTCAACTTTCCCCCATCCCTAACCTACACCAACCAACAGTAACATCTTACACAATGCTCCACTTGTACTGATTCTGAACAGGCCAAGGATTGACCCTGAGATCATGCAGTTACCCTTTAGGACATGTCCGCAGTTGAATAGCTCCCACATTTGACTTACCCTCTGTACCCGTAGCCCCCACTCCCTTCCCTTAATATCCAACAACAACAAATTGGAGAAATCTAAATGCTGCCGTGTGACAGTGTATAGGCCTTAGACTGGGTTTCTGAATGAACGATTACACAGACTGTTCAGGAGCATTTTGTTAGCCACTCTGCTGATAGCAGCAGATAACTGAAATCTTAATCCAAATCTGAAATTTATTATAATCCTAGAAATATTCAGCACCATAGGAGGCCATTCATCCCATCGTGCTGGACTAGCTCTCTAAAAGAGCTATCCAATTAGTCTCATTCCCTCCTGTTTTGTTCAAGGCCCTGCAATTTTTTATTCATTTTAAAGGTTTATCCAAATCGCTTTCAAAGCTTACAACTGAATTTACTTCCACTGCCCTTTTGGACACGGCATTCCAGCTCATAGCAATTGCGAAAAAATTCTCCTCGTCACCATTCCAGCTTTTCTGTCCTCTCCGGTTACTGACCCATCTGCCAACGGAAACAAGTTATCCTTATTTATTCCTACCAAAAGTCTTCATAACTTTGAATGCCTCTATTAAGTCTATTCTTAGCTTTATCTAACCAGGACCAACCCCAGCTTCTCCAGTCCCTCCCCATAACAGAAGCTGTTCCGCCTTTGGTGAGATCTGATTCTGTTTAAACAATAACTTACATTCTTGCCTGGAAAAACTCAGCAGGTCTGGCAGCATCGGCGGAGAGGAAAAGAGTTGACGTTTCGAGTCATCATGACCCTTCAGCAGAACATGATGACTCGAAACGTCAACTCTTTTCCTCTCCGCCGATGCTGCCAGACCTGCTGAGTTTTTCCAGGTGATTTTGTTTTTGTTTTGGATTTCCAGCGTCCGCAGTAGTTTTTTGTTTTTAACTTACATTCTTGTATTGCCATTAATGTGGGGAGGAAGAAACACCCAAGGACACGTCACAGGGGTGTGATCGGACAAAAATGGACAGTGAGCCAAAGAAAGGAAGATGAGAAAGGGTGTGCAAAACTTTGGTCAAACCCTGATTTCGGGTGGAAATACTATGCAGGTGAGTCAGCACCTGGGGGCAAAGAGATTTCACTGATCTCAGTTACTGTTTCAATCAATGATGTCAGCACAGCTTCAATACTCACAGCCCCACTCCTGTCATCCCATCATCGCCCTCCGATGTACGTTTCTGGTAACAAAATAAACACAGTTCCTTTAAGACAAATATTTCCCACAGATGCAGCAACACCGCCTCCTCATTCCCATCACCCCCTCCCCTCCACCACCCCATCCATGACCAGTTTTCTTTGCTCCCTCCTCTCTTGAAGACAGTTACCCTCCCTGGAGAGAAGCAGTTCCAGAGGAGCCAGAATTTTCATCCAAATGTGACCGTACACACGTGATCCTGACAGTGACGGCCAGGCAATTTGACCATGAAGGCAGCACAGCTGAGTCCAATCCTGTCCTTGCCCTAAGTCCTTATGCACGTTTTTGCCTGATATGGATCGGGGCTGATTTTTTTCCCAACTCACCTCTGTAAAGAGAGTGTGACCATTTGTAAAAAAAAACTCCTTACGAAATCAGCTTCAGAACATCCAATGGCACAAGATGAGTAGGGAATAAACCTGACACGTTCCTGATTCTGTGACTCCATTCCCACACTAACTTGATTGATTCTTAACTGACCTCTGAAGGCCAGTCGGTCAGGCAGGCAGGGGATGGGTGATAAATACTGGCTGTGCTAGAGTCATCCACAACCCCAGAATGAACTTTATAAAAACGGATGTCAGTATCTTCACAGTCATTTGCACTGGGGGGGACGAGCGGAGAATGGGATATGGGGAACAGGGACAATTAGTAGTAAAGAACTTTAGACTAATTTATCTTTAACATAGAATTTGGTTTTACCTTATACTGAATACCCACCTTGAAGAGCGAATGGAATGGACTGAAACTCTCGAGGACATCGAAGTAGGTTAGGAGACTGAGAACAGTCAGCAGACTAAACATAATGGCAGACTTGCAGAAGTCGGATACAGTTCCAAACAAGCCTTCCTGGGACACCAAATACTCCAACAGATCCATTGTAAGGAATTGGGAGTGGTGCAGTCACTCAGACTGGGACCGAACACAGTTCATTCTTCAAAATCTCGAACCAGTTTTATCCGAGTGTCTTTAACAAACAATGCTCTTGTTAGATTTATTCTTTTCGGTCTATTTCTGTTTACACCCTCCTATTCTCTCTCTTCCTCTGTCCCTCTCCACCTGCCCTCTCTCACTCTGTCCTTTTCCAGTTTGGTCTTTCTCCTCTTGTCTCTCTCTCTCCTGCCCAACTACTTTCTTGTTTCTCTCTGTTAGTTTCTCTTATTGTCTCTCTGTTTAACTTTGTCAGTCTTGTATGTCTCTTTCTCTCCCTGCCACAGTTTGATCATTCAGCCACTTTGTCTCTCTCCCTCTCTCACTCGGCAGCTGGTCTCACTGCCTGTTCATTCCTTCTGTTTGGTTATAGCTCTAATCATTTTTTTTACTCTCTTGATTCCTATCGGCGATCCTGGACATATTCCCAGTCTGCCATGCTCACATGTATAACCCCAGAACTATGTCACTTTTCTGCAGTGGCTCAGCCTGTGAGACAGGTTTTCAAAAATGTCAGAAATGTGGTGAGTCTGAGAACATTCCAGCCCAGAAAACACATGGCCAAATCCAGTGGTCAGATTAAAGTTGACGAGAGGAAAATAATTCAAAATCTTAAGTAGTTTTAGAAATAGGTTTACAAACCGAAGCTGAAAATCACAAATCCTTTTCTGTTCATCCAATTTACACCCATATAATGACCTAGAGCTTGGTGTACAGGGCACAATTTCAAAATGTGCAGTTGATATGAAACTTGGAAGCATTGCGAACTGTGATGAGGACGGTGTAGAACTTCAAAAGGACATGGACAAGTTGGTGGAGTGGGCAGATAGGTGGCAGATGAATTTCAATGAGGAGAGATATGAAGTGATTCATTTTGGTAGGAAGAACATGGAGAGACAGTATAAAATAAGGATCCAACTCTAAAGGGGGTGCAGGAACAGAGGGACCTGGGTGCATAAGTCATTGAAGGTGGCTAGACATGTTGAGAGTGTGGTTAATAAAGCATACAGTATCCTAGGCTTCATTAATAGGAGATGAAGAGTACAAGAACAGGGAGGTTATGTTGAACTTATATAAGTCACTAGTTCAGCCTCAGCTGGAGTATTGTGCCCAGTTCTGGGCGCCGCAGTTTAGGAAAGATATGAAGGGATTGGAGAGAGTGCAAAAAAGATTCACGAGAATGGTTCCAGGGATGAGGAACTTCAGATATGAAGATAGATTGGAGAAGTTAGGACTGTTTTCTTTGGAGAAGAGAGAGCTGAGAGGAGATTTGATAGAGGTATTCAAAATCATGAGGGATCTGAATGGAATAGATCAGGAAAAACTGTTCCTACTTGTGAAAGGATCAAGAACAAGAGGGTACAGACTTAAGGTAATTTGCAAAAGAAGCAAAAATGATTTAAGAAAAAACTTCACACAGTGAGCGGTTAAGGTCTGGAATGCACAACCTGAGAGTGTGGTGGAGGCAGGTTCAAGTGAGACTTTTGAAAGGGAATTAGACTGTTATCTGTAAAGGAATGATGTGCAGGGTTATGGGCAGAAGCTTGAAGAACGGACTAAGGGAATTGCTCATTCAGAGAGCCAGTGCGGGCACAATGGGTTGAATGGCCTGGCAGGAGTGTGGGCACTGCAGTTATTATCATGGCATCTTAAACTGCAGAGACAAAAAGATTAAGAGAAAGAGAGAGATAGGAACAAAGAGCAACAGACAGAGATAAAGTGATATATTTCTGAAAAAAGAGACATAGATTCGAAGCTTTTTGACTTGCACTCATCAGGACAGAATCATAAGATTGCCAAATCTCAAAGGGAAAAACAAATTTATATTGCATGATTAAAAAGGTGCTGATTCGTTGACAAGTGGATTCTGCAATTGGACAGCACCTACTGAACAATCCTGAGTGTGCTAATAGCTACACTAACAACCAATCTAAGATTATCAGTTGGGCTCATAATTTGGCTCACTTATGCTTGTCAGAAGCTACATATATTTAACTGCAGGGCCCTGCGCCTTTTTCACTTAAATAAAACTTGTGGGAACAACCCTTCCCAGGTGCATTCCCCATTGGGAATGCTTCAACCAGAGCCAACTTGCCTGGTTTGAATTTAAACAAAAGCTTGGGGTATAACTGTTCCCTGGGGCATTTTCATGACAATGCCTTGACCAATGAGAATCCATGTGACAACCAATCGGCACCCTTTTCTCATGCAGTATAAATTTGTTTTTCCTTTTGAGATTTGATATTCTTGTGATTCTGTCCTGATTGGTGCAAGGCAAAAAGTTTCGACAGCATGTCTCTTTTTTCAGTAATACTAAAGTTCTGTACTAGCAAGTTATATACATTTATTTATGTATACAAGAGGGATACAGACTGGTGACATTGTGCTCAGCTAATGTCGGTCAATATTGCTTTGATGCACCATGGGTCTCTTATTACTGACCTAAACCCAATTCTCCAGTTTACAAATACCCCAATTGCAAAGCGAATCATGCATTTTATATAGCGCCTTTATCATAGTGAAACATCCCAAGATACTTCACAGGAGGGCTATCGAACAAAATGTAACACCCCTAGCTATTTATGGAGATATTAGGCCAGACGACCAAAAGCTTGGTCAAAGAAGTAGGTTTTGAGGAACAGACATGAGAGAGAGAGAGAGAGATGGAAAGGTTTTGGAAGGGAATTACAGGGTCTTAGGGTCCAGCACACAACAATCTCCAAAGGAAAACTAGTCACTAATCCTGGGTGCATTTCATGCTGCCTGAAAGTAACTCACAAAGCTATGGCAGCATTATCAACAGAAGAATTGGCACAAACATGATGGACTAAATGCTTTCTTCAGTTCTGTGTGATTCTAACCAGAGATTCCCTCGGGGACAATGTGCCTGATTTTATCAGTAATTGTTAAATAAGTCTTGTCTTTCACAATCAATCTTGTAAATCCCACCCTTTGTTACAATGAAGGTGTTTCATCTGAAAGTTAAAGAAAAAACATATTCTATATTCATGCTTTATCATATTTACAGTAACGCCATCAGAAAAGGCCACTTCTTTTGAAAAGATTGTTCCTTCCCTATGAGTAATCTTAGCATTGTGAAATGGGACATTTTCTCAACGAGTGTCAGCACCAAGCGCTCTTTGGACAGGTACAATATGTGGTAAATCCAGGGTGGGGCTTCTGATTTGTTAACACATTAATGCGGCTTCATTCTCAATCTCACTGCGCCAGTGTGGCATTAACACTGCAACCCTACTCCAGTTAATAATGCATTTATCCAAAAAATATAACAACCATTAAATTATTTCCTCTATTGTCTTTCTCACTTTTACTTCTAATTTTGTGTCAATTATGAGGCAGTTTTGTGCTATGGCCCCACCCTCACTATAAACTGGCTCAGGCAGCTCCAACCTTATTTTGTTTTGGACACTTACAACAACCAATGCTTGTGTTATAATTATGTTCATGCACAAAGTCTATCTGATGTTAATTTATTAACTCATATTTAAATAGTTGTTTAGTGGTACAGAACTTGAGTATTGCTGAAAAGGGAAACATGCTGTTGAAGATTTTCATCTTGCACTCATCAGACTCAAAAATATCAAATTTCAAAGGGAACAACTATTTGTACTGCATGAGAAAAGCGGTGCTGATTAGTTGGCAAGTCGGCTCTGATTGGTCGAGACATTGTGATGACGAATGCACCAGGGAGCTATTGTCCTCCATTCTTTTTGTTTATTCAAGAAAAGGTGCAATGTCTGGGCATATTCATTTTGCCTGCAGAGGGCAGGTCCCTGCATATGAACATATGTAGCTTCGAGCAAGTAAAAATGAGCAACATTGCGAGTCAGGCTGATAATCTTAAATTGGTTGTTAGTGTAATTCTTAGCACACTCAGGATTGTTCAGCAAGTGCTTCCCAATTGCGAATCACATCTAATGTTAGACATTATGTCATAAGTTTTGCAAACATGGGTCGATTGAGTATGATTAGTACTCTGCATATTGCAAACTGCTGAAGGGACACAGAGCTGTTTGATACAATCCGCCAGACATTGGGACGCATGGCCTACATACCTGGCGCTGAAATTCATATCACATTACTCATTTGTGTAGGGGCCAGAATTGTACTTACTCAGGAATGGGCCTAAGGCCACCACTTTTGGACCTGAAAAGCACCCAGTCTACCTCAGATTACCCTGGAAGGGTAAAGTATCTCAAAAATTTGCATATAGATGAAACTAGCCATTTCAGGCTGCTACCATGCAGTGGCAACAAAAGTGGCGTTTTCCACTGACAGGATGCTGCCATCAAGCCAAAAAGACATTCTGCTTACCACACAAATAAGTTATGTGGTTTATGAATTTCAGTGCCAGTGTTATGCCAGATACATGAGCTGTTCGTCCCAATGGCTGACAGATCGTATTAAACATCAGTTCCCAACCCAACCTCACCACACTACCCTCCTGCCACCCTGAAACCTACCAACGTACCCAGCTGGCAGCCTATGCACCCTATCACCTACCACATTTCCAACTACCAGCCTACCCATCCTTCCATAAAAGCAAAATACTGCAGATGCTGGAAATCTGAAACAAAAGCAGAAAATGCTGGAAAAACTCAGCAGCTCTAGAGACAGAGTTAACGTTTTGAAGATGGGTCATATGGACTCAAAACGTTAACTCTGTTTCTCTCTCCACAGATGCTGCTAGACCTGCTGGGTTTACCCACCCTTCCACCCTGTCATCTTTCACCCTACCCATTTACCCACTTCCCTCACTCACACTCATTCACTAACACATTGAAAAGCTGTTTAAATATCCCAAACTTTTTCAGCGCGTGAGTGAATGAAGACTTACCAAAATACCGCAGCTAATACCATAAAAAGGGGGTGTGGCTTGGCTGCCTCCGACTATCCTGCCCCACGAAGGATGACTCCTGAACAGGGATGCTCCACACCTCTGAACAGGCCGGTTCGGAAGTCCGGCCCAGAAATGTGGAGCTCCGGCTCTGTGTAAAAAATAGGAGCAGAGTGGCAGTCCGATGGTGATTGCCACTCCTTGGAAAATTCGGCCCAAAGTGTCCAAGTAAGGTACTCACCCAGAAATGTGCTCTTAAATTTGTTTTTGTGGTCATAAGGGTACCAAGTGTCAATTGCGGAGAAAGAGACTTCTCCCATTTCAGTCACCAGTGTCAACATCAAGTAGTCCCAATGCAGATACTCACCAAGACTCCTCAGGCAGCGCCTTCCAAACCCACAACCGCTACTGTCTAGAAGGACAAGGGCAGCAAATAGATGGAGACACCAACACCTGGAAATTCTCCTCCAAGTCACTCACCGTCCTGACTTGGAAATATATCACTGTTCCTTCACTGTCACTGGGTCAAAATCCTGGAACTCCCTCCTTAACAGCGCTGTGAACAACTATATTTTTAAAATTTTAAAAAGGCATAGCAGGGCCTCCTAACTCTACTCCAATGATGTACCTCAGCTCCAACTTCAGGATCTCACTTCCTAGAGCACCAGTGTCTTTTTTTCCCAGTTTCCACTCGCTATCCTCTGGCCTGAGTGAAATTACCAATTGGTACCAAATCAGGGACAGCTTTGGAACGTCCACTGTCCATTAGGGTTGAGACCAATACACGTGCATTTCCCAGAAAACACTTGCAACCAGGTCTTCAATAAATTCAAACCCAGGTCCCCAAAGTGGCCCAATGCAGTGCTGAGCTCAGAAATCAAGGCTCAAAACTTTTGAAGTAGTTAGGAACTGTAGTGCTGCTTAGTGGTCACACTCTTACCTTTGAATCAGTAGGTCATGAGTTCAAGCAGCACTCTAGAGATTTCAGCACAAAATCAAAACTGAAGCTTCAATGTTGGGGGCCTCATCTTTCAATGAGACATTAAACCAAGGCCTCATCTGCATTCCCATTTGGATAATTATCGCTCTAACTATAATCTTCCAAGGTTCTCATGCTTCCTTTGGATTGGACAATTACACAGGCCTCTCCACTTAAGTAGGTTACAGAGGAAAGTCAGGGAATTATAGACCAGGTAGCTTAACACCTCTCATCAGGAAATTGCTGGAGTCTCTAATTAAGGGTCTGGGGCAGGATTTTACTTTTGGGGGTGGGAAAGGGATATCTGTACTGTTTCCAGGTGCTGATTTCACCCCCAGAGGGATAGGGGGTGAAGCAGTACAGCCCTGATTTTCATGGGGGTGGCCTGGTAATTGGCTAGAGAGTGGATTGGTGGCCAGGAGGGCCTGGACAGAGGTGAGACTGGAAGAAAGCAGGTGCGATTTAAACCAACAGTATCACTGCATTACTTGTTGGATTAAAGATGGAGCAGGAGAGGCAGAGGTCTGGAACCTGGGGCAGGGCTGCCCTATGTTTTGCTGATGCCAACCTCGAGATTCTCCCCGAGGCAGTGAAAGAGAGGAGGAGGGTCCTCATCCCAGATGGTGGTAGGAATAGGCCAGCCTCCCAGACCAAACAGGCCTGGATGTGGATAGCTGACACAGAGAACAGACAGACCGTGATCCACAGGAACCCGTGCAGCTCAGGAAGAGGCCCAAGGTCTACATCCACTCTGGCAAGGTGAGTGTAATGCCAAACTCCCAGGACAGGCGGAGGCAGGCTGGTGAGATGGTTCTCAGTGACAGAAACATGGTTTCAAACATTGATTAAAAGCTTCCTAATTCTCATGTCTTACTCCCCTTGCCCACCCCCTGCCTCCTCCACACACTCCCATATATCCTATATAGCCAATCACCCAGTATCCACAATGTACAATGCTCAGATTCCACACAGTATCAATGGATAATATTTTACATTCCTTCTCGTCATCTAATAAAAGCCTCCATCACACTATCATTGATACTGAAAAAAATGAATTCTGCCATGTGAAAAAACCTTGTAATACTTGCAATCATATTAGCTTCTGTCAACAAACCAGAAACCACATCAAAGGCAGAATCTTTTATTACAACTTCTTAAACCTGTCAATCATTCACAGATGAATGGAACATACTTGATCTGAAACTCATCATTACTTGACATTCAGCAAACATAATAATGCTTACAGCTGTCCAAACAGTAGAGTACTTGCTGAGATGAAAACAACAGAAGGTAGCCATTTCAATTTAATATGAGGGTTAGATTTTCTTTAAGTGTCAAAAGTAGATTTTTTTAAAAATCAGACAGAGCTGTCACTCCATTTAAATGGCAGTACAAAAGATGACAGCGCAGGCTGACAGGACATTTTGTAACATTTTTCACTGCATTATGGTACTTTCTCCATTGGAAAACTACTGTAATGCATGTGAACAATTATACAATGCTAGTCAATGTAAAAGTCAACTTACCTTCGCAGGACAAAGCCCTATGAGGAATCACTACATTAAAAACACATCTACATTACAATACAGAACCTAACAGTGACATTTGAAGGTGTGAAAACATTTTACACTTACCTTTCAGAATGTTCCCGACTCCTCAGGAGGCTTTACACTTTCTTCATAAACTCTCAAACCTGGCATGCTTTTAATAGGCTGTAAAACTTTGAGGAAATCCGATTTTCAGACCCCAGTTAAAACAGGGAGTCTAACCTCAGCCAGGGCAGGAGTGTGTTCTTCACACCAGGCATTCCGTACCAACGTTCCCTCTAATTTTTTCCATCCATGTGCAGAATGAATTTTGTTGTGTGCACAGATATCAAGTTACTGTGCAGATGTGCGCCATCAGTTGAAAGAAACCCTATATATAAGGCAGAATTTTATGGCCCCATTTTGGCGGGGACGGGGGCCATAAAATATGGCGAGACATTCTAAACGTCATTGACTTCAGCGGGAATGTAAAATCCCGCTGCCGTAAAATTCTGCCCATAATGTTACGACCGGTCCCCCAGGCGAGATCCCCCAATCTGTTAATTTCCCGAACGAGACCCCAATTTTGTTATGTTTCCTGGTGAGGAGGATTGAGCTGCCTCCCCTTCTTTATTCAGGCCACTCGGTTGGTCGCAACAAGGTTAATTTTTAAGGGGCCCCTTCCCCCACCTCCCCCCTACCCCCACCCCACCCAATCCAACCTTTTCCCAGTCCAAGTGTATTTATTTTTTAGAAGGGGCCGATTTAAACAGGTTTTCAAAGAAAGAGTAAGATTATTTGTTACTAAAACCCGAGAAAAATAATAAAAACACAACACACTCACACACAGTTCAGAAATGAGAAGTTAAGAGTCCAAATAAAAGTTTTAAAAAATATACAAATCCTTCTTTGGTTTGTCCGTGAGGTGCAGATGGCGGTATGTTGCAGCCGTTAAGTTGGGTGATTCCGGTAGAGCTGACTTTAGCAGTTTTGCAATTGGTTTGGAGACACTTGGTTCTGCAGGGTAGCTGAGGAGGCTGTCCCATTTCCTTTTTGATTATGGCTTCTGCTGAGCCTTGCCTCCAGCAACAGAGAGAAAGAGAGAAACCTAGCCTGCAACTGCAGGGGTGTCTAGTTGGTCTTGTGCTGTTGCTCTCACAGCACACCAGCACCCACTGCACTGCTCTGCAGCTAGTTTTTTAACTCATTTTTTCTGTGTATACCAGGAGAGGAAATAGTCATCTTGTATTCATATCAGAACTATTTACACATTCCGAGATAGAAATCAACAGGATATGGATTTGTGGGTGACTGTTGAGACATGCAAATCAGTCTTTTGTCTCTGCAACCACAGGAGATTAAAGTTCAGTCTTTTGCATCTTCCCTATCTCCCTTTCAAGCCTCTCAGCTTAAAGAAAGCCATGACACCTTTTAAAGTGCGACATTCCATGCTCTCTCAGCACAGGTCTGTCAGTATAATCCATATAGGAATTTTCCAGAAAGTGACACTTTACATTATCAGCCATCTTTTGCTCAGTGTTCTTGCTTATATTTCTTTAAGAACACATAAGTCTTCCTTAAAAAGTTCAATATGTCCGTAAGTAATTTGTAGCGGTGATCGGCTTTTCATGACAATATATATTTTTAAAATGTTACCATAGGTATAGAAGAAGAAAGAATACCACTCCCAACCATAAACACGCTAACGTGCTAGTCCACAACTTACCAGATTTACTGAATTCAATTTTAAAATTGAACTCATGACCTCTAGGTTTTAAGTTCGGTACCATAACCACCACACTAACATACGTGAAAGGTATTTGTTAGATTTTATATTGTAGCTTGTATTTTAGTAATTTGGCAGAAGAGAAGTTGAATTAGTAGCAATGGTTCAAGACCAAACAAGGATCCTTTGTTTCAATTTGACAAGCTCAAAATGGAAAGAGCGTAGGAGGCTTGCCTTTTGAATTGGTAGAAAATGTGGAAAAGCCAACCTTTACTTTTTCAGCTTATTGAGCATTTTCTTTACTTAAAACTGTTCTGAATGGTGAGGAAACTAGCTCAGTCATTTATTCACATCAACAAACATAACCAGGCAGAGGTAAAGTGTCTCCGTGAATTTGGAGAGAGGTTGGCTCTTGTGAACTGGAGGCCAAAGGTCAGAGAAACACAGTGTCCCTGTAAATTAAGTCAACGTTGAAGAGGGAACTGGGGAAGAGAGCATTGTGGTGAAGAGAGAATGGAATCCTAGGAGGGAGAATGACTGTTGAGGTAGTCTTTTGGGAGGTAATGGAATTTATTCCACCTACAGTTTTTTTAGATTAAAATTCTATGAATTGTGAAGTAATAAACCAGTTAGCCATTTTTAAAGTAAACTGCCTTTCACAATGCAAAAAGAAGTGATTTGGAAAGAGGAAGTATTTGGAAGTATGCACGGTTTAAAATGTCCCATGAGATAGCCCCACAAGAACCTTGGCATTATTATTTGGAGATCAGGGTTAGGAACCCAAAACTGTTCACAAACTCCCTAAAAATGTCGAATGTCTTTGGGATCAATCTTCCTTTAATAATTTTACAAAACCAGCTGTAGCAAAATGACTAGATCAGTGATATTAACTGGCTCAAAAATCCTCTTGCTAACTCTTAATAACATAACTCTTAATATGACTTTACTCTTTCAACTTACCTCCAGCTTGCTGCTTCTCTCAACTCGCTGCTTCCCTCCCCAGCCCTCGCACTCATCATTTCTCCCCCTTGCATCTCCCTCCCTGACCCTCCCACTCACTTCTCCCCCTTGCACCTCCCTCCTTGATCCTTGCACTCACCACCTCTCCCCCTTGTGCCTCCCTCCCATTCACCATCTCTCCCGCTTACACCTCCTGCCCCAACCCTCCCACTGACGATCTCTCTTACCTGCTTCGGTCCCTGCTCACCACCACTCTCCTGCACGCTGCTTCCCTCTCCTAAAGGTTGGACTTGATAGGCTGTTGCGTGGTTGCACAGCTTAGAGGGATAATTGTTTCCAACCTGCAAAAGTGTCAGTGGAAAATGACACTGGGTCGGGAGTGCAGAGGAAAATCGAATTTCTTCCAAACCAAGGTCGAAGTGTGGCCATTCATGCACCGAAACGCACCCCTGCACCCAGTCAAAAATTCAGTCCTCGGTCCCTAAGGGCTTTGCTGCGAGCGGAGATTACACAAACTGGCATAATTTGATTGAAGTTTCCAAGATATTGAGTGGAACAGATAAGATAGATAGGGACAAACTATTTCTGTTAGCTGGAGTGTCTAGGATTGGGGACATAGTCTAAAAATTAAAGCCAGGCCTTTCAGGAGTGAAATTAGGAAACACTTGTACACACAAAGGACACTTCTGTCCGGAAACAGCAATTGACACTGGGTCAATTGTTAATCTTAAAACTGAGGTTGATAGATTTTCATTAATCAAAGATCTTAATGAATATGGTTTTAAAGGCAGGTATATAGAGTGAGGTCGCAGATCAGCCATGATCTCGTTGAATGGCAGAACAGGCTCAAGGGGATAAATGGCCTCCTCCTGTTCCTACGTTCATATGTAAAGATCTTATTTTGAAAAAAAGGGCAGTCTCTCTCAATACCCTGGCCAACATTTATCTCTCAACCAAAGTCATTAAAACAGATTATCTCGTCATTTACCTCATTACAATTTGTGGGATCTTACTGTGTGCAAATTGGCTGCTGTTTCCTACAACAGCAAATGCACTTCAAAAGTACTGAAAAGCACATTGGGATGTCCTGAGGTTGCTACAAAGATGCTACAAAATGCACGTTTGTTAACTAGTTACTAAAATATGTAAATTAAATATGCTGCATAATCGACTGTGTAAAACAATATGTAGAGCACATACTGTCACAGAACAAAGGAAGTGTTGAAATGTTTCCACACTGACATCAAAATAGTTTTAAAAACATTTATTTTACTTACATGGTATGTGGATTATGTTGACATTGTGAGAAATATGTTACTTGAGAGGCTTATCTCATTGTTCAGGAAGTACCAGGTTAGTCTCACCCCATGAATGTTTCTCATTCCTCACGGCCAAGGTGAGGTAAATGTTAGAAAGTATTCACAGAATCCACAGGCAGCTGAAAAATGCATTAAATGTTTCAATTGCAACCCGCTTGACATCTTATCTGATTGAGATATTTATAACGTTTAAGGGCGTTGGTAAAGAAACTATTTTCTCTGGTGGGGAAACCCAGAACAAGGGGACATAACCCTAAAATTAGAGCCATGTCATTGTAGAAGGAAATCAGAAGCAGTTTCTCCATTCAGAGGGTAACAGAAATCAGAGCAATTCTCACCTAAGAGTAAAGAAGTCTTACTGAAATTGTTTAGGGATTGGTGAGACCACACCGAGAGTTTTGTGTAGTTTGGTCTCCTTACCTAAAGGAGGAAATATGTGTCTTAGAGGGGGAACAACAAAGGTTCTCGAAATTTATTCCTGGGATGAGGGTTTTGTCCTACGGGAAATTAAGTTGACCAGGTCCATATTCCCGAGAGTTAGAAGAATGAGAGGTGATCTCACTGAAACATATAAAATTCTTTAGCAGCTTGACAGCATTGATGCAGGGAAGCTGTGTCTCATGGCTGGGAAATTTAATTGATGTACAGCCATAATCTCACTGAATGATTACCTCTGTCATGCAATGTTTTCGCTCGTTTGTAAACATTGGCCAAAATCTTCTGGTCTCCAGATCATTGGGCGCCAGACATACAACCAAAGATGCACATCAGGACCCTGAGGAAGTCCTGACATGTGGACCAATTTTGGAATTGCCTGTGAAGCTTAAGCTTCCGATGGACATTCCCTGCTACCCAGGACCCTGTGCAAATATCTCCAACTCTGAGCTAGAATCGAAGATTTGGGCTAAATCTGCAGTGCTTACCTGGATAGTTACCCAGGAAATGTTTTTTTTTTAATTCATTCATGGGATGGTGAGGTGCCTTCTTGAACCGCTGCAGTCTATGTGGTGTAGGTACACCCACAGTACTGCTAGGGAGTTCCAGGATTTTGACCCAGCGACAGTGAATATATGGTGATATATTTCCACGATGGTGAGTGACTTGAAGGGGAACTTCCAGGTGGTGGTGTTTCCATGTGTCTGCTGCCCTTGTCCTTCTAGGTGGTAGTGGTTGTGGGTTTGGAAAATGCTAAGGAGCCTTGGTGAATTCCTGCAGTGCATCTTGTAAATGGTACACACTGCTGCTCCTGTGCGTCGGTGGTGGAGGGAGTGAATATTTGCGGATGTGATGCCAATCAAGTGGGCTGCTTTGTCCTGGACAGTGTCAAGCTTCTTGAGTGTTATGGGAGCTGCACTCATCCAGGCAAATGAGGAGTGCAAGTGTAAGACAGTTTAAAACCTGGTCTAACACCTGGGTAACTCCACAACCCAGCACCCAAATTATTCCCCATGCAACCTGACAACTCTACCGCCATGACCACCGATGACACCCCCCCCCCTCCCATGACCTGACTTAACTACCCCCCAACTTGACTACCACCTGACCACCCTCTCGACCCGATTACTCCATGGGCACTCGAACATCTCTCAATATCGCCACTGCCCCCTGGATATCCATTCACCCATCTACCTACTCAACCACCTCATCCACTCCTCCCATTCACTAACCCACACTCAAAGACTGGAACTTTAAAACTTACCAGAAAGAATATAGCAGCTAGTGCCAAAAAAGGGTGGGAAGGTGAGCGGGGGCTTGTCGGGTCTTCCCCTGACTCTACTCCGCTCTGACAGAGTTCCTAGGGGATGCTGCAATGAACATTTCTGCAACAGCTGGGATCTGAAGATCCCAAAGAAATGATCAGCAGCGTCAGATCGGGAGAATCTTTGCGCACAGCCGTAAAGCTTGGAAGATTCAGGCCAATTTCTCTCAAAAACTAATGGATGAATTTCAGTGAAACCTCGTAGAGTTAGGGTATGGCGGGTATGGCCCAAGGAAGAACTTGTAAATTTTTGAAAAGATGCAGATCAGGATCCTGGAATTTTTTTAAAGGAGCCATTAACATTTGGCGAATTGGCTTTTCTTTTTAGAATTTTGTGGGGTTTTTTAATCTCGAATGTTGATTGTTTTTGAATGTTGTGGATTGTCTCAGCTGCTGTGGTATAATTTGTCACTGCTGTCAAAGTGTGAGCAGAGTTCTCAGAGCAGATTGTTGGATATGGATTGGCCTGAGCCTCCTCAGTGAGATGGAAGCTCTTAAAAAGAGATTTCTTTTTTCAGCTTTTTAGTTACAGAGCATCAACCAGGCAGGGAAAAACCTCAAGAAAGAACTACATAATTATAATAACATTGAGTTAACACATCATGGTTGAGGTATGTGCTCCGAGTACCCTCTTCACTTGTTACTCCTGTTCATACCTACCTAGCCTCCTCTGCTAATTTCTTCAAAGATTTTAGAATTAATGTAGAAAATTTATGAGATAGTTTATTATTTTTGCTTGAATATGAGGAATCCGTTCTGAAGAGCAGGTACAGACAACTGTTGCCTCTCCAAACTCCTCAAGGAAACAATTCACAGTGGAAAGAAGATTTATTGATCTTTAAAATGTTCATCCTGCAAGCAACCAAACACAACCATCCACCTCCGAGGTGAATTCAAACACAGTGCCAAATGTTAAAGGTCAATGTCCAACCTACTAAACCACCGGTCCTAAAGATTTGTCAACTCTAATTGTGTCTTTAGTTAGGTGGGAAAGAGTATTGCCTCCATGCAAATATGTTCACCAAATACCTCAATATGAATTATGTCATGAAGGTATTATCTATGGTTCAGTGATCGCTCCCTTGACTGAGTTAGAAGCCCCACTCCAGAGACTAAGAATACAAATATCCATGCTGAGACACTTGTGCAGTGCTGAGGGAGTGCCACACAGTTGGAGGTGCTCTCTTTCAACTTAGAGGCTAGACAGGCATCGTATGCCCTCTTGGGAGAGAAAGGATTCCGTGACGCTATTTTGAAAAAGCAGGGGTGTTCTCGCCAGTGTAACATCTATCCCTTAAACTGATTCACTAATACAACAGATTAACCGGTCATTATTACATTGTTGTTTGTGGGACTTTGCTGGGTACAAATTTGCTGCTATGTTCCCTACATTGCAACAGTACTTCATTTCTTGCAAAGCAATTTGGGACATCTTGAGACCATGAAAGGTGCTAAATTAATGCAAAGCTTTCTTATTTCACAAAATGTATTTTGTGTACTAAACTGATAAGGGAAAACACTGATGCATATTAAAAACTAATAGATTAGATTTATCACAGCACATTGCTAAATCCATTTCAATATGTATATAGTTTGCGACATGGGTCTCAAATCCTACCACTATTCCCTGCGTTATCAGAAAATAAAACAGCATACACATACAGAAGTCCTTTATTCATTATCCAAAAATTTCCTTACATTTTTAAAAGGTTTTGTTAAGACCTCTTGTGGGGGTCAGCCAACTCCCCTTCCTCTCACAAACAGTCTTGGCACACAGGCTCAGTGTCCAGTTAGCAAAACTAACCAAACTGAGGGAACTTTATAGATAAAACAAAGCAGCATTGTAAAGGGAAAATGTTAACTTTTAGTTAAGGTGTGTGTGTCTGGGGGGAAGGGGGTCAGGCTAAAAAAAGACAAAATATTAAGGGTAGAGAAAATAAATACATGCTGGAAATCGACAATCAAAATACATAACGGATCAGACAACATCAAAGAGAAAAGGAGTCACTTCTCTCCTGAAACATTAGCCTGCCCTTCCTCCTAAGGCACTAGCCAATTTCCTAGCGTCTCTCACATTTGACTTTTATTTGTCAGTCAGGTGGGAAAGTTCTTGCCAACAGCTGCTGCCATCTAATCCTGAAAGTTCCCCTTCTACAGGAGAACTGCTTCCCCAAGACTCAATAAACTGAGCTCTTGCAAACTCTACAAAACCAAAGAACAGTTTAGAATTTTACATACACAAATATATCTACAAACACAAACAGGAAACTAGAAAGACACAGGCTGGATTATTTAAACAGTTGATGGTTAGTTATTTTGTGCGGCCTATTTATTTTAAATCAAAGAGAAACATTGAGCTAGCATGGCATCAGGCAGAACCAATTTAAGCAAGTGAGAGTTACACTGCAACAGCTAAAAGTGTCTGCCATATTTCCCACTTCACAGAAAGTAGCAGAAATGAAATCAGGTTCTAGTCACAGCAGGCAAACTGAGATCATCTATTTTTTTTTTGATTCCAAAAAAAATAACATTTATCATTTATGATGTTTATGTATTAAGTGCCCCACCCTTAAATTATGAAACCTTGGCCCTTTGCTTAAGTGACAGATTGCCACTTGACTGGTAGATTCTATTGTAGCAAAACTGTGGCCTTCAACTGACAATGTTATAATGTTTTAATAAGCAGGAAGATATTGGGGCCAAAGAGCAGCGCAGACATCAACTCCTGTGTCCCTGCATGGGGATAGAAGCTGCAATGACTGTGGCCCCAGTGCATTAAAGCCAGTTTCAAAGCATATGTAAAAATTTAGTCTAGGGTGGAAATAGAGCAAATACAGAAAAAATTGCTTGTGTTAATTTGTGAACCTGATCATAGCTGAATCCTTCTGCCCCCTTAAATCTAACTTAATCCTGAAAGTGCTAATTTTGTTTTGTAAAATTGTGAATGATTTACCATAAGGTATTTTATACTGTAACAGCAGATTCAGAGTACACAATACATAGTCTAGTGATCCCATTCAAGCTAAATATTTTAAAAAGAACAGATAGAGTGTGTCATTATGCATCTGATTCACCAGTGAAGAGAACTGGCAGAATTTTCTGCTAATCCATGGCATGAGACTGGATCATTGGATGTGGAATGGGGTATCCAAAAAGCCACAGCTGGTGGAGCTACACCTCCTGCCAGCACCTTCATCATGAGATATGCTGATCTGACTGTACAGATAAGCATTCTAGTGATGTTTAGGTGCAGTGCTCCACACACACATACACAGTCCTTTTACATATAATTTGAAAAAACAATATTGCGCAGCTTGTAAAAGGTTCAAGTTTGAATAGTTAAACTAAACATCAAATCTATGATTGTGCATCCGATAACCCTAACAGCAGAGTGGCTCCTATAGAGCCCGACTGGCAAGTCGCAAATTCCCATGAATTTTAATCCTTCACCAATCTCTGCATTTTTAATCAAATACTCAGAACTCACAGTTGGGTATGTCATGTGTACAATACTGGCATTAAAAGTGAAACCCAACCAAAACAGTCTGACATCTTTCTCAACCTACAGGTCCTGGACTCTAAACAAAAAAACCTCATCTTGTACGTAAAACACATCTTGACTGCACTAGGAAACTGTTTTTTCAAAAAAGCAAGGACTTTTCCTGAGTGTTTTGGGAGCCAACTGGTCCACAGATTGGGAGATGCTGCAATATTTGGTCGAACCACCATGGGAAGAATTCACTGTTCCCTTCATTCTCACCTTTCAGTGGATAACAATCACGCATTTCTCCACAGGCTGTGTTTTATCTGTGGACACCCTGATGTTCCACCTGGTCAGATGACCAGATGAATTTCAATCAGCGTTGCACATAATCAGGAAAGTTCTATAAATTTCAGAAGCTCATCCCAACTTTGTTTAAAAAAGATGCAAATGAATGAAGTACCCAGTGGCTCTGGCAGAAATTCAAGTAATGACTCTGCCACAGAGTCAGGAGGAGAGAAGCGCTAATTTCTGAGTTGGATTAATTGACTTAGGATTTAAAATCGAAATTTTAGTTGATGACCTATTGCTTGAAGTCTCTCCGTTAACTACAGTAGAGGATTAACTTTCAACACTCAAACATACACACAAGCTCACAGTGTTCTCAAGCTGGGTGGAGAAAGGTACCCTAGTCGTCATCCCACACAACTCCTTCTAGCATCCTCGTCCCAGCAGAGATACGACGCAGTGTAGGGGCTCGAAAGAAAGATCAGGTGACAGACAGGAGGATTTTCTGAGTGTAGATGATGTCACTCAGTTTGTGTTTGATGGCCACAAAGTGCCTTTTGAATTCTAGACCATCTCCCTGCAAGGAAGAAATAAATAAAAATCAGTCCAAATCCATGGATTAGAAGACAATTCTAGAGAGAACTGAACTGCAGAATATTAAAACATTTTAATACTTCATATAATATGTTTCATGCCAAGCTGTGTCCCTCTTTGGGGATGGATGGGCGGGGAGGTCACTTCATACAGGGATCATTGATCGTATACTTTCTTGGGAATCCCCTCTTCCCCGCCAGAAAAGCCATTTCTCTCAAGACCAGCTCTGCTGACTATCTGGTCATCATCACAGTGCTGTTTGTGGGAGCTTACTGCGTGCAGATTTGTTGCCACATTTCCTACATTACAACAGCGACCACATCTCAAAACATACTTCATTGGCTGTAAACTGCTTGAGGACATCCCATGTTTGTGAGGGGTGCTGTGTAAATGCAAGTCTTTTATGAATACAAAGTCACCAATTACATGTTCAATTTCTGTTATGTTCCATTTCTAATCTCAGTTGGTGTGGTTGTCGGGTGTGTGACTGCACTGGTTTCATCCACTTCAGTAACTATGACCTTAAAAGCCAGATCAGCTTTTACAGGGGTCTCCGACATGTTGGAGGCTGAGCAAGCTTCAATCTGTGTCAAATCCTACTGTAGGAATGGAGGAGTTTGTCTCAACAATAGCCTGCATTTATATAGCCCTCAGGCACTTCACAGGAGCGTTATCAAACAAAATGTGACATGGAGCCACATGAGGAGATATTTGGACAGGTGACCTAAAACTTGGTCAAAGAACTAAGTTTTGAGGATCTTAAATGGAGGAAAAACAGTAGAGAGGAAGAGAAGTTTAAAGAGTATTCCAGAGTTCAGGCCATTAGCAGCTGAAAGCATGGTGGAGCGATTAAAATGATTATTTTTTATTTTTCCATGTGAAGTGGACGTCGCTGGCAAGGCCAGCATTTGTTGCCCATTGAATTACCCTTGAATGGCTCACTAGATCATTTCAGAGGGTAGTTAAGAGTCAGCCACATTGCTGTGAATCTGGAGTCACATGTCGGCCAGACCAGGTAATGACGGCAGATTTCCTTGCCTAAAGGGGATTAGTGAACCAGATGGGTCTTTACAATCAATGATCACCATTACTGAGACCAACTTTCAATTCCAGATTTATTAATTGAATTTAAATTTCACCAGCTGCTGTGTATCATGGGATTTGAACCCATGTCCCCAGAGCATTAGTCTGGGCCTCTGGATTACCAGTCCAGTGACATTACCACCATCTCCCCATAAATTAGGATGTGTAAAAGGCCAAAAATGGAGGAGCACAGAGATGGCTGAGGGTTGTAGGATTTGGGGAGGTTATAGAAATGGGGAAGAATGAGGCCATGGAAAGATATGAAAACAATAATTCAAATTTTAAGACAAAGGTGTTGAGGGACTGGGAACTAATATAGGGCAGCGAACACAAGGTAATAGGTGACCAGAATTTTGTGCAAGTTAGGATACAGGCAGAGTTTTGGAAAAGCTTAACTTTGTGGGGAATGGATGGTGGAAGCCTGACTAGCAGCATGATAGAGTCAAGTCTAGAGCTAACAAAGGATGAGGTTTTCAGCAAAGTTGAGCTGATGCAAGGGTGGATTTGGGCGTTGTTACGTAGGTGGAAGCAGGCAACTTTAGCGATGGTGCTGACACGTGATCAGAAGCTCATCTCTGGGTTAAGTACAACACCAAACAATCTGGTTCAGCATCAGCCAGTTTCCATGGAGAGGGATGTAGACTTAGCTAGAATTCCCATTGCTTTTCAGTGATCCGTGCTGGTAAAATGTGTCTGGTGAGGACAGGTTGGGACCCTTGGCCTTGACTTAAAGGCACTGCAGCGAATAGTCACACATGAAGGATGATCACTTTGGTGAGAAGCTCCCTGATAGTTCCCGTGCAAATAAACAGCAGGAAGTTAAAAGGGTTTTAAATATCATGAAACAAAACATTTTTTCCCCATAATACATTCATCCAGCCCTTGCAGTATAGTAAAATGCAGAGGTTTTGGACATGCAGCCAATTGGCCCTTCATTCATCAAGGCTCTTGACCAAGTCTGAATCTCAGACATAAATCTGAAGATGGACCTGGGCCAATTCAGAGTTCAAAAGTTTACACAGTCTAGTTTATACATAGCAGACATCAGATTCAGTCAAATTGAAATCCAAAGCCATTGGGGATACTAACACTCCTTTTCTAACTATTTTCAGTAATTGTGCTGATCCTTACTGATGTCAAATCTGCTTGTTTACACTGGGGAGCTGACCTAGCAATGGAAAATATACTGCATGCGCATAAGGTGATTGTGCGTGCAGTTGCTCCGTTTTGACGGGATTTCAGGACCTTCCCAGATGTCCAGGAAGAAGATGTCTAATGTCCTTTTGAGAATTAAATCTGCCATTCTTACCTAGTCTGACCTACATGTGACTCCAGACCTACAGCAATGTAGTTGACTCTTAACTGCCCGCTGAAGTGTTCAGTTCAAGGGCAATTAGGGATGGGCAAGAAACACTGGCCTTGCCAGCGATGCCCACATCCCATGAAAGAATGAAGGATGTGTGCACCGCGCAATAGGGAAAATGCTGTGCTGGTATGTATAGGCTAGCTGACACCAAGTGTTATCACTGGCCACAAGCTGTACGTCTCAGACACTAACAGAACATTCTGTCAGACATGCCAGGCAAAACCCCAGGCAGATTTTGTTGTCTTCAACAGAAAGATTATTGGGTTGTTGTAAAGCCGTAAACCTTCTTTGATCACAGTGCTCTTGGTATTGAAGGGAATTAATTCAATATTTGACCATTCTTATAGCTACTGATTCAAAGTTTGCAACGCTTTGCTGAATGCCAATGCTTATTGAATCGGGGATGCAAACACCTTCTCTTCACTCCCACAGTCCTCAGTATAGTTGATAATCAGGGCTCGCTACTTTAATAAGTTTCTTCTTGTTAGACTTTTTTTTAAACTAAATCCAATTGAAAATACGAAGACAAAAGAATGAACAGCACAACCTCACGAGGCTAAACATCAACAAATTTGGATCTACCTGCAAAAGCCTTTTGCTGGTTGCAGTATTTAATGCTTTTCTTTTTTTGGTGGAGGCAGGTTCAATCGAGGCATTCAAGAGGGCATTAGACGATTATTTGAATAGAAACAATGTGCAGGGGTACAGGGCAATGGCACTAGGTTATAATGCTCATTTGGAGAGCCGGTGCAAACACAATGGGCCGAATGGCCTCCTTCTGTGCTGTTAAAATTCTGTGATTCCTATTTTTTTTATTCGTCCAGGGGTGAATGACATTATCCTAGGTGGCAGAGGCAAAACACTATCCATTTGATCAACTAGTGTCATTACAGGGTAACATAGGTCTGGAAATCTCTGCCTCTTGGTGGAGTAAAGACTGATTAGGAAAACCTTAGTAATCCCATCAGTGAAAATGGTTAAAAGCCAAAAGGGAAAAAAAGGAACCACTTAGCAGTATTGGACAATTCAATAAATAATAAGATTGACCAATAACTCATTTTTACCTTGGACAGTCTGAAATCCACCAGAATTCTCTCGTTCATCTCGATCAGATTCACTTTGAATATCAACTTGTTGTTCCGTCTGTCCATTGTTGATATGGTCACCTAGGAAACCAGCAGACATGAATCTTTTAATTTTCAGGGCTCCACAATAAATCATACCACCAGCTCACATTACCCAGAAGGAGGCATTTTTTAAACTCTTGTTCGGAGAGAGTCACCTGAGTTCAATATTCTCTACATTCATACATTAGTGATCTGTGCTCACTACTCTCTCATTCCTACATTACCAACCTGTTCTCACTCTCTCCATTCCTATATTACTGACCTGTGCTCATGACTCTTCCAGCTCTATGAAAAAAGTGAACAAGTGCTTGAGAGAGCGAAATGCAACAAAACGTTAACTAAAGTAACCAGCTAAGTTTCTTGCTTAACCTGTTAACCATCAAGACGTTAACCGTCCTACCTGGTTGTTGCAGTTCTTCTTCCAAGTGTAGCCCAGTTTCTCGCAAACCTCCTTCAGGGCCAGGTAGGACTGTTCAGCATTCAACTTTGTGAAGAACCGAGTCATTCGTTTCACTAGTCTTTGCCAAGGACTCTGTAAACCAAGTAGTGTGCTGTTAGCACAGGCACTCTGATACAGTGCACAAAACTCATTAAAACCACTTTAAAGAGCAAGTTAAAGATGCATTTCCTAGAGAATGCCAAGCTAGGAGGATCTGAAGATCATAGTTCTGCTTTAGGACTTGTTCCAGCCATATTCCGGATATGGGACCGGTGATGGAAACACTATTTTTCTAACTATGAATGCAACCAGCACAATAAAATCCAGATTTCTACTAAAACACATACAGGTCCCAACTTATGTGTGAACATAAGAAATAGTAGTAGTCCATACAGTCCCTCGAACCTGCTCCGCCATTCAATACAATCATGACCTATCTTCTGCCTCAACTTCACTTTACTGCTCTATTTATCCCTTAGTTCAGACAGACTAAAAATCTGCCTATCCCAGCCTAGAATATATTCAATGATGGAGCATCCACAAACATCTAGGATAGAGAATTCCAAAGATTCGCATTCCTTTCACTGAAGAAATTTCTCATCTCAGTCCTAAATAATCAATCTCTTATCCTGAGACTGTGCCCGTCATCTCCTAGGCTCTCTAGCCAAGGGAAACAACCTCTGTGTCTATCCTGTCATTGTCCTTTGTCATTGGGATCACCCCTCATTCTTCTAAACTTCAGAGAGGAAAGGACATTTGAATTAACTTCGCATCCCAGGTACCAATCTAGTGAACCTTCGTTGTACTGGCCTCCAATGCAAGTATATCATTCTTCAAATAAAGAGACCAAAACTGAGCACAACATTCCAGATTGGCTTCACCAAAGCCCTGAACAAATGTAGCAAGATGCTTTTATTCTTGAACTCCATATCCCTTTGCTAGGTCAACATTGCATGCTACTTGCTTGCTGTACCTGTATGCTAACTTAATCTTCCTTGATTGAGCACAACTATAAGGTTCACACCTTTTAAAAAATATTCTGCTTTCCTATATGCTACCAAGTGAACAACCTCACACTTCCCACATTATGCTCCATCTGCCATCTTGTTGCCCACTCAACAGAATGCCGGAGTTGAGCACTTCAGGGAGTTAAGCGGAGGAAGAGAAAGAGGTGTTTGGTTGCTTGTGCCTAAACTTTTTCAGCCTCCAGGAATTGATTCTTACTCTGCTACAGGAGAAGAATCTGGTTAGTAGAAGTTGGTGAGTATCTGGCAAGTGATTAAGGTTTATTCTATTCCTAAGGCTCAAAATGGTATATTGTGAGCGAGAGGTGAGCAGGAGAGGATAAAAGGCCTGGATCAAGAGGTCGACCTGCAGTGAGACCAGCGGCGGAGTGACGTCACGAACCACAACGTGACACGAGTGCAGGGAAAACAGCTGATTGGTGAGTAAGATTGGCGAGTATTTCTAGTCTTTAAAGTAAAAGTAAGGTCTTCAGTTTGTGTTTATGTCTCTAGTCTTTTTTTTCTCTTTTTCTTAAAAATAGCTTGTTAAGTATAAGATCAATACTGGTGTAAAAAAAAATTACGATAAAGTGTAAAGAGTGGGAGATTCTTCAAATGTAAAAAGCAGGGTATGAGAGTAATTAATTCATAAATTAAATTAAATATGATAGTGATGGCAGGACGGGTGATGTGTTGCTGCTGCAGCATGTGGGATCTGCTGAACACCAAGGTGATCTAGAGCGCACACATCTGCAGTAAGTGTTTATAGCTCGAGGAACTTCAGATCCGAGCTGAGGAGCTGGAATCTGAGCTGCAGACATTGCGCCACATCAGAGAGGGGGAAAGTTACCTGGACACTTTGCTCCAGGAGGCGGTCACACCCCTCAGATCAGGTAATTCAAATTTGGTCTGTGATCAGGGACTGGAGGGTGTGACTGCAGGTGAGGGAGTACAGGGACCCAGGGGGTAGTGTTCAAGGAACCTCGGCCCCTGCAATTGTCCAACAGTTACGAGGTTCTTACAAGCTGTGTGGACAAGAGCAAGGACTGAAGGGAGGATGAGCGAGCTGACCGCGGCACCGTACTACAGGGAGCCAATCAAGTGGGGTGTAGGAAATAGGAACGTAGTAGTGGTAGGGGACAGTATAATTAGGGGGATAGATACTGTTCTCTGCAGCCGTGAGCGTGAGTCCCGAAGGCTGTGTTGCCTGCCCGGTGCCAGGGTTAAGGACATCTGCTCAGGGCTGAAGAGGAACTTGGAGTGGGAGGGGAGGGGGTCCAGTTGTCGTCGTCCATGTTAGTACCCACGACATTGATAGGACTAAAAAGGAGGTTCTGCTGAAAGAATTTGAACAGTTAAAAGCTAAACTAAAAAGCAGAACCTCCAAGGTAATAATCTCGAGATTACTACATGAGCCATGGGCAAACTGGCATAGGGTAAATAAAGTCAAAAAGAGTTAAATGCGTGGCTCAAAGATTGGTGTGGGAGGAATGGGTTTCAGTTCATGAGGCACTGGCACCAGTACTGTGGTAGAAGGGAGCTGTTCCGGTGGGATGGGCTTCACTTGAACCCTGCTGGGACCAGTGTCCTGGCAAATCGAATAACTAGGGCTGTAGAGAGGGCTGTAAACTAAATAGAGCGGTGGAGGGTTCTGGAGAGGGGATAAGTAGGCTTACAAAGCAAAAGGATATGGCAGCATTGCAGGGCAGCTATTTAGGTAATGATACCCAGAGTGTGACAGGAAGGGGCAGAGTGTACAAATATAAAAAAACAGCAGCAAATAGGCTCAAAGGGGGAAAGAAATGTTAAAAAGGCAAAATTAATGGCTCTTTACTTAAATGCACATAGCATTCAGAACAAAATAAATGAATTAACGGCACAAATAGAGGCTACTGGGTATGATCTTATAGACATTACGGAGACATGGTTACAAGAAGATCAAAGCTGGAAACTAAATATTCAGGGGTATGTGACTTTTCGAAAGGACAGGCAGGAAGGAAAGGGTGGTGGGGTAGCTTTGTTAGTACGTGATGGAATATGTACGAGAGCAAGAAATGATCTTGAATCCATATGGGTGGAAATAAGAAGTAACAAGGGGTAGAAGACACTGGTGGGAGTAGTCTAAAGGCTCCCCTAACAGTAGCTCCTTCAATTCTAGCTTCTTAGAAATCCCAGATTTTATTCATTACTCTGTCTCTTCATCTAAGTCATTAATATAGGTTAGAAATAGCTGAGGCCCCAGCGGTAATACTTGCAGCACTCCACCAGTTACACCCTGCCAACTTGAAAATGTCCCATTTATCCTTACTCTCTGCTTCCTGTCTGTTAACCAATCCTCCAACCATGCTAATATATTACCTGCAAATCAATGAGTCCTTACTTTGAGTATTAACATTTTGTGTGGAACCTTCTTGAATGTCTTTTAGAAATGCAAGTATAATGCATCTCCTGGCTCCCCTTATCTAGTATACCAGTTACATCCTCAAAAATTTCTAATGAATTTGTCAAACACAATTTCTCTCTCATAAATCCATGTCAACTCTGCCTCGTCATACTATGATTTTCTAAGTGTTAAGACTTCCTTAGTAATGGATTACAGGATCTTCCCCAAGGACTGATGTCAGGCTAACTGGCCTGTAGTTCAGTGTTTTCTCTCTCCCTCCTTTCTTGAAAAGAGGTATTACATTTGCTAACTTCCAATACAATGGGCAGCTCTAGAATCTAGGGAATTTTGGCAAAATCACAACCAGTGCATCTGCCATCTCTGCAGCTACCCCTTTTAGAACCCTAGGATGTAGGCCATCAGGTTCTGGGGATACGTTGGCTTTTAGTCCCTTAAGTTTCTCTAATACTTTTGAACTGCTGATTGGTATCTTGCTTACCCTCTATTTCTGGTGTGTAAATTGCATCTTCTACTCTGACAACAGAGAAAAAAAACATTTGTTCAACATCTCTGCCATTTTCCCCATGATAATTCCATCGCCTCTGTCTCCAAGGGGCCAACATTTACTCTAGCTACTCTCCTCCTTTTTACACATGTGTAAAAACTCTTACAATTTGTTTTTATATTCCTGGCTAGTTTACTTTCGTATTCTATTTTTCTCCATTTTAACAAGTTTTTAGACACCCTTTGCTCATCTCTAAAATTCTTCCAATCCTCAGGCTTCCTATTATTCTTCACAACATTATAAGGCTCTTCTTTTAATCTAATGCAAAACTTAATTAGTAATCCATGGATGTTTCTCAGAGTTTTATTTTAAAAGAAAGGGGTGTACTTTTGGTGAAGACTGAATAATTTCTTTAACTATTTCTCACTGTTTATTTACCACCATAAATTTTAGTCTATTTACCCAGTCAAACTTAGTCAGCTCTTCCCTTGTACCTATGAAACTGATTATGTTTAAATCCTTGTTTTGGACTCAAGTATAATGCTGTCAAATTTAAGAGCGAATGAAGTTGTATTGTGCGAGATTCAATAACTCAACCAAGGCCAAGGTTCAAATTTGGGATCTTCTGGTCTTTATGACACAACATTACAGGAACAATTCCTCTACCCATGAGGTCAAAGGGCCATAATAATTGTCTCTATGACTTTTGCTCTGAACCCTATCTCTGTAATCTCCTCCATTCCTACAATTCTGAGAGATCGCTGTGCTTCCTCAATTCTGGCTTCTTAGAAATCTCGGCCCTAAGTTCTGAAATTCCCTCTTTAAAACTCTCACTTCGCTCCTCTTTTAAATCACTTCTTAAAACCTACCTCTTTAAGCCAAGCTTTTGGTCACATGTCCTAATATCTCTATGTGGTTTGGTGTCAGATTTTGTATGAACCAAGATATAAAATGTATAAAGAATAAAGATGCTCCTTTGCAGCATCTTGGGATGTTTTACTACATTAAGCATGCTATATAAATACAAGTTGTTGTTGAGGGAGTTTGATGACATCTTAAATCACAAGTGCAGCCTTGAAATCCTTGGTAAGTGTTAGTAAATGAAGCAATTTACCTGTGACGATCCAGGTGTACTTTGCAATTGGCTGCCGACAAGCATGTGATCTGTGCAGGTAGGCTGGGAGAAGCTAATCCCTTGCACTAGATTATCAATACTGGAGTGATTGGAATCCCATAACGACACAGCAACCCGAGGTTCAGGCTGGGAGCTCGAGTACCTGGTTCGGTCCTCACTATAATACATTAAAAGTGGTAGAAAATACAGACTGGAATTTAGAATGAGCAGCAGGATGAAATTTCTGGTTAGAATGTTTTGAACAGGGTCATATACAAATTGCTGGGAGTTTGGGAAGCGGTATATGTTGGAGCATGTGCACAGAGGCTGTAAGCTGGAGCATTACAATGCATAGTTACACTTGAGGACAGGGTTCAATCCTGGTCACCATACCATATTACAAATATTGAGCATTTAAATTTTGAAGAGGATGGGAGAAGAGAAACAAGCTTGTGAGTGTCAGCAGCAGCACTCTTGCCTCTGAGTTGGAAGTTGTGGGTTCAGGTCCCAGTCACAAAATCTCAGATAACAATATCACCACAGTATTGGGGGAGCGTTACACAGTTGGAGGTGCCCTCTTTCAGATGAGATGTTAATCGGGGCCACATCTGTCCTTGCAAGTGGGCATAAAAGATCTCATGGCACTACACTGAAGAGCAGAGGAACTCTCCCAATGACCAGGCTAATATCTATCCCCAAACCAACATCACATTTCTGTTTGTGGGACTTTGCTACGCATATATTGGTTACTAGATTTCCTATGTTACAACCATGACTGCACTTCAAAAGTACTTTAATGGCTGCAAAGAGTTTTGGGACGTTCTGAAGCCAGGAAAGACGCCATATAAACGCAAGTTCTTTCTTTCATCCCAAAGTAAAGGAGATCAGCTATGTGGAAACATTGGAGAAACACAAGCTTTAAAGTCCGAAAGGAGATGAACCTCGTCAAGGTACATCAAAGATTAAAGGTGATGCCAGATTACTACTTCAAAATTTAGCCACGAAAATGGGACAAATATAAATTAATGGAAGTAAATTTGAAATCAATATTAAAAAGAGCATCTTTATCATAGAATCATAAAAAGTGGCCACTTGGTTCATCGTGTCTGCGCTGGCAGAAAAACGAGCCACCCAGTTTAATCCCAATTTCCAGCATTTGGTCCGTTGCCTGCAGGTTATGGCATTTGAGGTGCATATCCAGACACCTTTTAAATGAGTTGAGAGTTTCTGCCTCTACTACCCTTTCAGGCAGTGAGTTCTAGACCCTTACCACCCTCTGGGTGAAAAAATGTTTCCTCATCTCCCTTCTACCAATCACTTGAAATCTATCCCCTTAGTCATTGACCTCACTGCTAAATTAAATAGACCCTTCCCATCCACTCTATTCAGGCCCCTCACAATTTTGTACATCTCAATCAAATTTCCCCTCATCCTCCTCTGTTCCAAGGAGAACAACCCCAACATATCCAATCTTTCTTCCCAGCTGTAATTTTCCTGTCTTGGCAACATCCTCGTAAATCTCCTCTCTAATACAATTACATTCTTTCTGTAATGAGGTGACCAGAGCTGCACACAGTACTCAAGTTATGAACTTTACTCAATCTTTACTCAAAGTAAAAACATTTCAATCCGACAGGAAACTACTACAGGTCAAGTATCCTTTATCCATAAATCCAAAAATGAACACATCCAAAAACCACACTTTTTTTATGAACCTCATTGAGCTTTAGCGTAGGAAGTCCAGTTGTTTGTCTGCACTGTTTACCTTGCAATTTTTGCGTTGAACATGTCAAAAAGAAACTTTTTCAAGTGCTCTGTATTTATTATTCAGTGATACATCTTACTCTTCCAGCCATTTTATTTACTTTAGACTATAGCTAGCCTCGGCTTAGGCTGTTGTTATGTAAGTTTATATGCGGTATCCGAAAACCGAAATTATCTAAAATCCAAAATGCAACCGGCCCTGAGGGTTTCGGATAAGGGAAACTCGACCTGTAGATTCAAAAACATTAGGGCCATTCATTATAAACGTATCAGCTTTCTTTTGAGTGTGTAAATACGCCAGAGGGATAAACTGTCATGGGCTGAATTATCTCGTCATAACAATGTAATTGTGCATATATCAGGAACAATAGCATTCATTGAATCCAGGTAGGTCTGCATTAATAGGCCTGTTGTGTGGTTCTCACAGCTCAAACTGTATTGTACATTTTTATTTGAACCCAGGGAATACCAATCTTTGGGATTCACTAAAAAGATTTGAATTTTTCTTTAAATGTCCAATACAACCTACGAAATGATTTGTCACTGCAGGGGTACTGCCTGAAGTAGACAGTGATTTGAGCAGCAAGAGACCCTGGACCCCTGATTCAGCTTTCCAAGCAATTCACAAAAATTAAGAATCTTGTAAAACAACTACCTCAAATCAAGTGTTTAAGGAAGTGTAACCAGGGCTGTTAAGGTTTATACATTCCATCGACCCATTCATAAATAAATAAACCTACAATTGTTGGGTTTACTGCAAGTGACATTTACCCAAATATACAATCTTTCAGATCAACAGTGCATTTACCTCCAGGACACACCACTGACAGGGGACAGATCCACATTAGAATGAATGTGTTTAGAGAAAGGTCCCTGAGAGTCGTTGGGGCTGCCAGAGGACAATCGAGCTCTCTTCACACCTGGGGAAAAAAAGAAACAGAACAAACTGAGGGCCAGCCAGAAGGCTTTATAACATTGTACAGAATGGAACTCATGCCCCTCACAAGGTGGACCACTCTCCTCTCAGGGATGGAGCTCGTCACCAGATCAAGTTTCAGTCTTACTACAAGAGTACCAGCATTTCTTCTCAATTCACTGACCAGTCCCAACAAAACTAAAATCAGTGAGTAGTTGGAATTCTGTCTTAATTTCTGCTCACCGTGCCGTGAAAACATATACAAGCATTGGATATTGTGCAGAATAATGCCAATGCCAAATGTAACAGGGATAAGCTACAGCAGACACAAAGTTTAAGCTCTGCAGTCTTAAAATAAAGTGGTTAATAAGGGGCAATTGGTTAGGGATATGTAAGTTTTAAATGCCAGATAGCATTGAACCAGAAAACTACTCCAAATTAATGCGTGGAAGTAAGAACCAAACATAAATTAGCCCAAAATCGACATTGGGAGAGTAGTTTTTTGCTGAACGTGTGTTAAATTTTTGAACCGTTGGATTAGTGAAAGCAAAAAAAAAAGAGTTTTCAAAGTGAGAATGACTGATCTCAAGGGACGGTAGGTACTAGAGGCCTAGTACTAGTTTTGATGGACCAACTGGTCTTTACATTATGAGCTTTAATTATTGTATTTCCCAGCAGTGGCTGAATATCAAAATACATTTCCAAAATGCCTCAATAGAACTGTGAGTGCATTCTCCTCTCCTCCCCTCCCAGAAGAGTACAACACAAATGCAAGCCAGTCCCCTTGTGCAGTAGTGTACTCCCCAGCAGGATAGCACAGAACATTTAATAAAGCAAGTCTATACCAAAAATCAACCAGTCACTGAATTATTCCCACTCTTCTCAGGTGGAAGAAACACCAGCAACCAATATTCACCACCCTTCCCCTTCCCAACTTAATTTAAGTATCCGTTCAAAAATTCCCATCCACACTAAATCATAAAACAGAAAATTCTCGACATACAATGGGTCTGTTAACGTTGGGCAGAGAAAAGATAGGTTAAAATTTCAGAATCATAGAAATTTACAGCACAGAAGGAGGCCATTCGGCCCAGTGTCTGTGTCAGCCATAAAAGAGCAATCCAGTCTAATCTCACTTTCCAGCTTTTGATCTGTAGTCTTGTAGGTTACAGCACCTACATATCCAGGTACTTGTTAAAAGTGACAAGGGTTGCTGCTGCTACCGCTCTTTCAAATAGTGAGTTTCAGACTTCCACCACCCTCTGGGCAAAAATAAATTCCCCCTCAAACTCCTTTCTAACCCTTTTAACAATTATTTTAAATCTACACCCCCCAGTTATTGACCTCTTCATTAAGGGAAATAGGTCCTTCCTATCCACTATCGAGGCCCTTCATAATTTTATACACCTCAATGAAAACTCTCCGCAGCCTCCTTCATTGCAAAGTAAACAATTCCAACCTATCCAATCTTTCTTCATAACTAAACTTTTCCAGGCTATGTAAATGTCCTCTGAATCCTCCCTACGGCAATCACATCCTGAAGAATGGGGTGACCTACACCCTTACCTAGAATCTTAAATGATCCATCCAGTTCCCAAACAAACAAATCCATCAAATATTGTCTCCATTAAGCATCATAAAGGAACTAACTGTACTTGCTTTGTAATGTACATTGAGTCTACATCACTTAGAGCTTAGGCAACACAATTGTTGCATCAAATTAACTTACCCCTTTTAAATTGGCTAATGAACCATCTGTCCTTTTTAATGTCTGTAATAGTGGCTCTGTTCTTTGGAACTTCAATCAGAATTTTGTTCAGCAGGCCTGCGTAAACCAGACAGACAGTCATACAAAAGGCAGCACTACGAAGTCTTAATGGAAATGAGTTACTGTCAATGTAAAAGTGTAAAGGTCTCCTACCTGTCCCTCGCCATCTGTGTAACAAGGTACCCGTCATTACATTACAGCATAAAACACTCAAGCTTTATAACAGTAGAAGTTAGCTTACCAGCAACAGGATGATAGTGCACCCCAGCCAAACCAGCGAGGCAGATAAGGGAAAAGCAGCAAGTACAGAGGAACAGGAGTAACAAGAATAGACCATTCAGCCCACTTAATTACATCAAATCTTAACTCCATTTCCCAGCCTTGGTTTCATAACCCTCAATAAGATTACCTAACAAAAATCTATCAATCTTAGTTCTGAAATTTTCCACTGACTCCAGCCTCTTTGAGTGATAGAATTTCATATTTCCACTATTCTTTGTGTGAAGAAATGCTATCTGACATCATCCTCGAATGGCCTAACACCAATTTTAAGGTTAGGCCGCCTGGTTTTGTGCTTCCACCAGAGGAAATAGTTTCTCTTCTTTACCACACCACTCATTTAATTATCTGAAATACCTCAATTAGATCACTCCTTCATCTGCTATACCCAATGACTATTGTGCGTCACTAAGTTATCACAGAATCACAGTGCAGAAGAGGCCCTTTGGCCCATTGAGTCTGCACCGACACGACAAGCACCTGACCTACCTACCTAATCCCATTTACCAGCACTTGGCCCATAGCCTTGAATGTTATGACGTACTAAGTGCTCATCCAGGTACTTTTTAAAGGATGTGAGGCAACCCACCTCCACCACCCTCCCAGGCAGCGCATTCCAGACCGTCACCACTCTCTGGGTAAAAAAGTTTTTCTTCACATCCCCCCTAAGCCTCCTGCCCCTCACCTTGAACTTATGCCCCCTTGTGACTGACCCTTCAACTAAGGGGAACAGCTGCTCCCTATCCACCCTGTCCATGCCCCTCATAATCTTGTACACCTCGATCAGGTCGCCTCTCAGTCTTCTCTGCTCCAACGAAAACAACCCAAGTCTATGCAACCTCTCTTCATCCACGGCCATTCATGGGACATCCAAAGAGAAAACACAAGCAAAGGGGTAGACACCTGAAAATGAACCACTAACTCACGCTCCAAAGCACACATCACAGGGATACCAAGAAAAAGTAGTGGTTGTTTTTTTGGGAGAATGATTAAGGAAGGCAAAGAGATCAAATCTTGGAGCTATTACTTAACTCAAACTCCCAAGATATAGTTATGGCCTGGAAACCACTTCCTTGTGAAGGCAGTTATGAAATGAACATTGGGGATTTATTCTCTTTAGACCATTTCTGCACCAACAGTGCTGCCAGAACACACTAGTCATTGATACAATGATAGGGGCGCAGTAGGATTCATGATTCTCACATCACTGCTGGAAATAAATACAATTAAAAATAGCAAGTTTTACATATGACAGAAAGCTTGAAAACTTAGCTTAGCAAAGGGATACTAAGTCAAGTCTGGTTAAATTTTAGAGATTCACTATTTCACTTGTGCTCAGGATCAAGCAACACTTGCAAAAGCCCTTGCTCACAATAAATAAAAGTGTGACCTTACATGCACAGTCCCTGGTTAATGATAAACTATTACTCCAATGAGCTCACCAGAATTGACAGCTTATATTCTTCTAGCCTTCTGCTAAACACTCTTTTGAAGTATGCAATTTAGTTTATAAACTATGAATAAGGGTTACCATAAGTAAAAATTAAACAACAGGCAAAAGTCAAGACCACTGATTTTACTTGATTACAGATCTTACATTTCCTTGAGTACATGATACCTGACCCTGGGTCAGCACCCCTGGAATAAACTCACACATGAGATGTTATCCATACTCAAGGAGTATCCATGTAACCACCTCTACATCGGCTGCAGTGTGACGGAACAGGGAGACTTGAAACGTTAGCAGAGATCAGTCAAATATCTTTGTCACTGCCTGACAAGGAGCTCTCAAAACATGCCCTACCCATAGATACTGTGTGGAGCCTGCTCCATCAGCAGAACCAAGTTTTTTCAGATTTGGACAATGCCTCCAGAAGGTCCAAAAACAATAGCACCTGGCTGGCACTTGTCTGGAACAAAGGGCAACACATTAAGTGTAATTTTTTCCCCAAACCAGAAAATGCAAGCTACGACTAGCAACCTTCCATAAGCACCATTCACGACTCCTCAGATACTTAAACAGTCCATGTCCAAATGCAGCAAGACCTGAATAATATCGAGGCTTGGGCTGACAAGCGGCAAGTTACGTATGCATCACACAAGTGCCTGGCAATGACCATCTCCCACAAGAGAGAATCCAACCATCGCCCCTTGATGTTCAATGACATTACCATCACTGAATACTCCACTATCAACATCTTGGGGGTTACCATTGACCAAAAACTGAACTGGACTAGCCATACAAATGTAGGAATCGTGTGACAAGTAACTCACCTCCTGACTCCTCAAAGCCTGTCCACCATCCACAAGGCACAAGTCAGGTGTGTGATGGAATACTCTGCACTTGCCTGGATGAGTGCAGCTCCCACAACACTCAAGGAGCTTGACACCATCCAGGACAAAGCAGCCTGCTTGATTGGCACCACATCCACAAACATTCATTCTCTCCACCACCGATGCACAGTAGCAACAGTGTGTACCATCTACAAGATGCACTGCAGGAACTCACCAAGCCTCCTTCGACAGCACCTTCCAAACCCACGACCACTGCCATCTAGAAGGACAAGGCCAGCAGATAGATGGGAACACCATCACCTGGAAGTTCCCCTCCAAGTTACTCACCATCCTGACTTGGAAGTATATCACCATTCCTTCACTGTCGCTCAGTCAAAATCCTAAACTCCCTGCACTGTGGGTGTACCTGTACCACATGGACTGCAGTGGTTCAAGAAGGCAGCTCATCACCACCTTCTCAAGGGCAATTAGGGAAAGGCAATAAATGCTGGTCCAGCCAGCGAAGCCCACATCCCATGATTGAATAAAAAAAATTAACAGAAAGTGTAAGTTTTTCTTTGACAGCTCACCTCATCTGTCACGTGTTTATTTTGCCTAAGGACTATAACACACAATTACTGTCATTACTGCAAGAATATCTGCAGTCAATTACTGGAAAATTTAAAAGTATTAATTATCAAGCACAACCCTGTAATGTGCTAAGTATCAATTCTAGGTCAAAGCTAAAGCTGAGTGGTACAGAGTGGATCGTTGCTGGATCAGGCCGTGGGTTCAAGTTTCACTTCAAAGACTTTAGCACATAATGTAGGATAACCTCAATCCAGTACTGAGAGGGTGCTACACTGTCACATGTGCTGGCTTTTGCCGAGTTGATAAACCAAGGTTTGATGTGTCATTTCAGGTAGTGTAAAAGATCCCCTGTCCTGTTCCAAGGAGAGCAGGGAAGCTGTCCCGATGCTCTGGCCAACATTTACCCCATAGCCAAAAGACTAACTGGTCACTTCACTACAATTTGTGGAACCTCGCTGTGTGCAATTTAGCTGCTACGCGTGTACCTACGAAGACAATGACAACAATTCAAAAGCAAATCACTGGCTCTGATGTCCAAGTTTATTTCTCCCCTTAATCTAAAAGGAGTCTAACTATTGTATAGTACATGAAGCACTTGGTTGAGATGCATTACTGTTACTGTGGGGATTTCAGATTCACACTCCATTAAAGTTTCAGTTGTGATGAGCTCCAATGGTTCAAAATGGTTAAATTACAGAGACCATGAAAGGTCCAAAGTTTAATCCCCAGTCTGAGCTAGCACAACTGATCTCAGTACCCCCAGGTTTGGGCAGGTGGGGAAAAGAGAAACCAATGACCACAGCCCAAAGTAAATGGATAGACATCAGGAGAGGACAGAGAATGTGTTTCAAAGACAGGATTCAGATGGCTGTGATGCTCACAGCCTTTGAATAGCTTGCCTCACTCTCTGGGCTCATAGGGAACAGTCACTCGGGCAAGGATTTAGAGATGTGCTCTGCCCTTGGAACCATAACCCGGCACATAATGGCTAACTAAAAGAATAGAGGGGGAAAACGATCAAAGAAAAAAAAAAGATACTCTTATCTGAACCCCTCAAATAAATCAAAATTATAACTCTTTACATTATGCACTTTATCTCTTGGTACATTGCGGGCACAAATCTGCTATTGTTCACTTTGTGAGTTGGCCTCATCCATTCCCAGCTCCAGCCCCCTTACTAACAGTAGTGTCACTGTAATAGAATAGGAATAGGCCATTCAGCCCCTTGGGCCTGCTCTGTCATTCAATTAGATCATAACACAGATAGCATTTCCAACAGTGCAGCACTCCTTCAGTACTGCACTCAAGTGCCAGTCCAGATTATATGCTCAAATTTCAGAGTGGGTCTTGAATTTGCAGCCTTCTGACTCGAAGGCGAGAATGCTACCCACTGAACCACAAACACCTGATGTGGTGGCAATTCCTCCCCTCTGTAAATTTACCAAGAGTTACTCTCAGCGCTGGACTAGCCAAGGAACCCTTATCATTTCCTTACTCAGTGGAATGGGATCGATCTTTTTCCATGGTGTCAGGTATAGTTTCTTCTCATTCCAATCACAGTACTCCTGGCAACTGTCCGCAGGCTGGTCCCAGGGGAGCTCTGCAACACAGAATCATCAATCAGTAAAGATAAACAACAAACACTTGAGCAGTCTCCCCTACTATTCCTCCACTAATGTAACCCCACAAAATGTTTTTCACTGTTGTGCTTGGCCTGTTCATTTCAACATGTGGCACCTTCAAATTTCTTTGCTTGGTTTCAGGAGAACTTGAGTGCTCTGTGAGGTAACTTCCAGCTTGTTGTGTGTCTGTGCACACAGTTTAGCAACGTAGGACTTAGGAGCAAGAGTAGGCCATTCGGCCCTCTTGAGCCTGCTCCACCATTCAATAAGACCACAGCTGATGATTGCGGCCCTAGCTCCACTTTCCTGCCTGACCCCCAGCACCTTTAAAGGAAAACATTAAAATTAATGAAATTTTAAAACTTTGTAGATATGTTTTGACAGCATCCATCACACGCTAAAGTGCCAAACTAATAGGAAAGGCAGTCAGAGAAGTCAAAACATCAAATTGCTGGTTTCTGAATCTTGCAAACACTTCTTATACACAAATGATAGAAGTTTGGAACTCTCTTCTGTTAATGGTTACAACAATCACAACAAAGGGGCAAATCAACAGGATTCAGCTTACAAGGCTCCTGGGTTAATCATTTTGCCTGTTCAAGAACAATGCTCTTAGGGTATGGAAGAAAGGAGTTTGGAAAGGAGCAAGCCTTATTGCAAATAGAATAGTTTCAAATAATTTCAAATTTCTCTGATGCAAGTGGAGGAATTCTAACTTTCGGTAAAAGAGATGAACAGTTGTGAGCAAACCAGGGCAGGCCGCCTGCCAAGATACTTGCTAAGTAAGGAGAAAGTTTCAGGACCACCTTAATCTTGTTCAGCATGGACTCGACAACTCAACTTTAGTTGCAGCAACTTTCCATAAAAAGTCTGCTAGACAGGAAACAAGGGCAGCGAATCAAAACACAAAGTCATAACCTAACATCTATTCATTTTAGAAAAGAAATCAAAGTTTTTCAGTCAGTTGGATCAATAGCAAATTCACACCACTGGTCGCAAGACTAGTTCAGTAAACCTGCTCTGTATTTTTCCCAAACTGAAGATTGCTCAAGGTAAAGTAAGTGGGCATAGTTCTCAACGCGATCAGTAATTCAGAACCTGGTAGTTGCTTCTTCTGGTGTTACATATGAATTAGGAGCAGGAGTAGGCTCCTTGGCCCCTCGAGCCTGCTCCACCATTCAATAAGACCATAGCTGATCTGAAGGTAACCTCAACCACACATTCCTGCCTATTCCCGATAACCTTTCGCCCCCTGTTAATCAAGAATCTATCTAGCTCTGCCGTAAGAATATTTAAAGACTCTGCTTCCACCACCTTTTGAGAAAGAGAGTTCCAAAGACTCACAATCCTCAGAGAAAAAATTTCTCATCTGTCTTAAATGAGCAAATCCTTATTATTAAACCGTGACCCATCGTTTTAGATTTTCCCACAAGAGGAAACATCCTCTCCACCTCCATCCTGTCAAGGCCCCTCAGGATCTTAAAGGTTTCAATTAAGTCACCTCTTGCTCTTCTAAATTCCAGTGGATACAAGCCTAACCTGTCCAGCCATTCCTCATAAGACAACCCGCCCATTCCCGGTATTAGTCTAGTAAACCTTCTCTGAACTGCTTCTAACGCATGTACATAAGAACATAAGAAATAGGAGCAGGAGTAGGCCATTCGGCCGCTCAGTCTACCCCACCATTCAATAAGATCATGGCTGCTCTGCCCCAGTCCTCAAAACCTCTTTCATGCCAGCTCCTCATAACCCTCAACTCCCTGATATTTCAGAAATCTATCTATCTCCTCTTTAAATACTCTCAGCGGTCTAGCCTCCACAACTCTCTGGGGTAGAGAATTCCAGACATTCACTACCCTCTGAGAGAAGAAATTCCTTCGCATCTCAGTATTAAATGAATGTGCCCTTATTCTGTAAGTATGTCCCCTAGTTCCAAGGATGCCCCACTAGTGGAAACATCTTTTCAACATTGACCCTATCAAGCCCCCTCAGAATCGTATCTGTTTCAATAAGATCACCCCTCATTCTTCTAAACTCTAATGAATAAAGGCCTAACCTGTTTAGTTGCTCTTGATAAGTCAACCCCTTCATCCCAGGAATCAGCCTAGTGAATCTCTTTTGAACTGCCTCCAATGCCAGTATATCCTTTCTTAAATACGGGAATGAAAATTGTACACAGTACTCCAGGTGCGGCCTCACCAATACCCTGTACAGCTGTAACAAGACTTCCCTATTTTTAAACTCCAACCCCCTAGCAATACAGGCCAAAATTTCATTTGCTTTCTCAATTACTTGCTCCACGTGCATGCTAACTTTGTGTTTCATGCACAAGAACACCCAGATCCCTCTGTGCCGTACTTTTTTTTGGAGTCTCTATCCTTTTAAATAATAGTCTGCCTTTTGATTCTTCCTACCAAAGTGCATGATCTCACACTTTCCTACATTATACTCCATCTGCCAAGTTTTTGCCCACTCACTCAACGTATCTATAGCCCCTTGCAAATTCCCTATGTTCTCATAACAAGCCCTCCAACCTATTTTTGGATCGTCAGCAAATGGATACATTACACTCTGCCCCCTCCTCTAAATCATTATGGTAAATAATTGAGGCCCTAGGACTGATCCTTGCGGCATTCCACTAGTTACGTTTTTCCAACCTAAAAAGGACCCATTAATCCAGACTGTCTTCTGTGTGTTAGCTAATCCTCAATCCATGCTAA